>NC_069504.1:540620531-540905531 GCF_027579735.1 Bombina bombina | reverse complement strand
AATGACGCAAAAAATAACACAAATACTTTTTTTTAATAAATGAATCAATGAATTGCTCGTAAAATGACGCAATAGTAATCAAAATGTGCAAGTCATATGTTAAGTAATGTTTGGCTCATCATTTATCCAATTACTGAAATCATTCACATCTGTGAAACTAGGCGTTATAAAAGGGGCTCTTCAATCACTTAATTTCATTATTATTTGGAGCATTGAAGAATGGACATCCTCAATGCTTTCCAGTTTGTACTTTTATTAAGGAGACGCAGGGCAAGACGGGTGTTGATGGCTGCGGTACGACAAGGAAGATGCCAGCGAGTGCCAAGGGTTTTCTATCCAAGGATTGGGCTCCATGCCCTCAGTGACCGAGAGGTGATCTGTCAATTTCGACTAAATAGGGCCTCTATTGAGAGGCTCTATGTCGAGATCGCGGACTCTCTCGAGCCACTCACAGCAAGAACTAGGGCAATCCCTGGGATGGTTAAATTGCTCTCAGTTCTGTATTTCTTGGCAACTGGGTCATTCAAGGCTTTGACAGGCCTAGGCATTGGTATGAGCCAGGCAACCTTCTCACATCATCTGAAGGTTGTCCTGAATTCTTTGCACCAATGCCTAGTCCATCATGTCCACTTCCCAAATACACTAGAGGAGTGGCATGCTGTCAATGCATGTCTTGGTGCAGCCTCCCAGTGGTACAGGGGAGCCCTACCGGGAAAGGAAATTCAACCACTCGCTGAATATCCAGGTCATCTGTGATGCCAGGTTGAGGATAATGAGTGTAAGCTCTGGACTCGCTGGCTGCAATCATGATTCCTTCATCCTCCGGAATTCTGCCATCTACCATCGGTTCCAGGAGGGCCAAATGCCAGAGGGAATCCTGATAGGTAAATATCTCTTAGATACTCTAACACAGATCTTTCAAACTTCTCATGTTGGTGACACACTTTTTAGATCTACATAATTTCGCAACACAGTAATTCAGTTGGTCTCAGTCTTAATAAAGGCCTATGATTTGGGCCGAAACGCGTCGACAGTATTGGTAAGCCTGATTTTAATTTGCTATATTTGTTTACTAGTACTATTGCACTATGTTGATATATTTTCACATGTATTAGAGCATTATTTTTGATTCTACACACCAGAAGATTCATCACACCACAGAGAAGATCTCTGCAAACGACCACTAAACCCTTTTTAGATTTTTTTCATATATATTATACATTTTATACATTTTTATAAACATTTGTTCACTATTTTTATTTTTATTTTTTTCACTATTTTTCATTTCCACTATTTTTGGATTTTTTTTCTATTTTTCTACTATTTTTCTATTTTTTCCTGATGGTTTGACACACTTTTAGGATTATCACTCATATAATTTTTGTATTCTTTTTTGGTTTGGATTCTTCACGAACACACACCGGCCGGAGCTCAACATTATCATAACTCTTGGATACCACTTTGATATAAACTTTGTCTTTTGCTTACTGGACGACAGGGATCAGGAACTATCTTGTAATTTATATTTTTTATTTTTAAAGTGCACCTTATTGCTTGCTTGCTTTTAATATTGATATAGCATTGTTTAATTTTCTGTGTTTTTATTATCCTATGTGATTTTACTGTACCATATCCATAGATGTTATAGATATTTGACCTATACCTACTGTTATCTTTTGACATACTATAAATACTCCAAACATATCTTTTGGCGCTCTTCACTATATTATTTATATCAGTTTCTCCTCAGGTGAGATAGAGCACCTATGTGCAGAGCGACTTAAGTATTGCCCAAAGCACTTGGTCTGTCCTTCCACATAATTCAGTTGTACTAGCAAACAGGAGTTTAAACTAACTTGTTTTAAGAGATAGGCACACATACATAAATTATATAATAACAAAATGTAATGTAAGTAACAGTATGTATGTGCAAGAATTTAAAAAAGTGTAATAACACCAATAGCTACTTAAAGGGACACTGAACTCAAATTTTTTCTTTCATGATTCAGATAGAGCATGACATTTTAAGCAACTTTCTAATTTACTCCTATTATCAAATTTTCTTCATTCTCTTAGTATCTTTATTTGAAATGCAAGAATGTAAGTTTAGATGCTGGCCCATTTTTCGTGAACAACCTGGGTTGTTCTTGCTGATTGGTGGATAAATTCATCCACCAATTAAAAAAGTGCTGTCCAGAGCTCTGAACCAAAAAAGCCTAGATGCCTTATTTTTCAAATAAAGTTAGCAAGAGAATGAAGAAAAAAATTATAATAGGATTAAATTAGAAAGTTGCTTAAAATTGCATGCTCTATCTGAATCAAGAAATAAAAAAATTGTGTACATTGTCCCTTTAATATTTTAATGGGATGTATGAGGTTGATTCAGAAGTTTCTGAATATTTGGTGGAATAGTAGATAAAGATACTTTCATTGCATCATCAAGCATTTTTAAGCTTCCACTTACAATCCATATATAAAGAGCAGGAGCAGCAATGCACTACTGGGAGCTAGCTGCAAAAAAAAAAAACCTCTGACTTCAGCTCAGCATTTAAGGTTTACTGCCCGTGCTGCAAACACACTGCTGTTCCACTTACTGACTACACATGCAGTCACGAGCCGATTGAGGCGACTACAGTTGCAGTTACAAGCTAATGTGCCGCCAAAGCTGCCAATGGGAATAGTTTCAGTTCCTGTTGAGCTGTGCCAATAGGTTAAGATGATCTGTGACCCACTAGGTATCAATCACGTGTCAACCACGTGATATGCGTAGCAGGTAGAAAGTCAGAAACCAAAAAAATAAAGTTAAATTCCAAACAATTGTGTTGAAGCAGGGACACACCTACTCACTGCTGCTGACACACTAATGTGTCACGACACACAGTTTGGAAAGTACTGCTCTAACATATGTATATGATATATTTTAATCATTCTGATTGCTAATGTCAATTATTCTGGATATTCGTGTCTTCCGTGGCTGTTTTTTATTTCTAATCCAAAAGATTATATAGTTTGGATTACTGTTGAGCAAATATTGTCGTTTCAAGGAATGATATTGTATATCATTGTAAAGCCATTGATTGAAAGTGGTTCATTTTGGCAAATGTTGCAATTGTTCAATGTAAAGTTGATGAAACACATGTTTAATAAAATCTCATTAAATAAAAAAATTTAGATGTACACTTGACTCTGTTGTTATTTGTAAGGCTATAACAATAAATATTTTTTAATATGTGTTTAGCTTCTATCTTTCTATTTTAAAAAGGACCACTTATTTAATTTCTTTAGGCATACTTGCATTTTAGACAATCACTGTTATCTTTGGGATAACTTAAAGGGACACTGAACACAAATATTTTCTTTTGTGAGTCAGATAGAGCATGCAATTTTAATTAACATTATAATTTATTCCTAGCAACAAATCTTCTTTGTTCTCTTGCTATCTTTATTTGAAAAAGAAGCTTGTTTTTGGGTTCTTAACTCCGGACAGCACTTTTTTTTTATTGGTGGATGAATTTTTACACCAATCATCAAGAACAACCCAGGTTGATCACCACAAATGGGCTGGAATATAAACTTACATTCTTGCATTTCAAATAAAGATACCAAGATAATGAAGAACATTTCAGAATAGGAGTAAATTAGAAAGTTGCTTAAAATGTCATGCTCTATCTGAATCACAAAAGAAATGATTTGGGTTCAGTGTACCTTTAACGTTCATGAGCTCAATGTTATCTATCTGAAGTTTAAAATATTTATTAAAAAAATAAACATTTATAATTTCACTGTCACATTAAACTAATATAAAAGTGAAAATAAAAAATATTGGTATCATTTCTGGAAGTAGCAGCAATTCACTACAGGTTTATAAATGTATACATGTGTTTCTTGGATTCTCTGTCTGTCTGTCTCTATAACACAGTCTCTCTCTCTCTCACAATCTATCTCTCACAATTTCTCTCTCTCTCACACACACAATCTCTCTCTCTCTCTCTCACACACAATCTCTCTCTCTTTTTCACTCTATTTTATAATAAATATTGAGAAATATAAGGTTTATTTACATGTGCACCCTTGATTTCTTCACATATTGGTTGGATTTATAGCTTACATTGTCTGTCAGTTTTAGGGGGACACTGTTTTTTTTTTAAATAACATTGCCAAGGTACCTGTGTTTGTACCATTTGTCTAAATGGGTTCACTAAACCTTTGATAATTTCTTTCATCTTTGCTGTGCAATTATGAGTTACTTATGTATTTTTAATCTTTCTTTATTTCAAATTTTATGGAGGATTCTTTAACCCCTTAATGACCACAGCACTTTTCCATTTTCTGTCCGTTTGGGACCAAGGCTATTTTTACATTTCTGCGGTGTTTGTGTTTAGCTGTAATTTTCCTCTTACTCATTTACTGTACCCACACATATTATATACCGTTTTTCTCGCCATTAAATGGACTTTCTAAAAATACCATTATTTTCATCATATCTTATAATTTACTATAAAAAATTCATTCATACATTCATTATAGTTTGACTGTTTACATCAGGCAAAACTTTACTCCATTTAGCTACAATATATTCCCTCTGCTCATTGGAAGATTTGTAATTAAGATGCGCATAAAACGGGGCTATTGAGTATATTCCCATTTTAAAGTTGTTAATTTGTGGTTGAAATAAGAGTCCAATCACTTCCATATTTTTGATTAAGTTCAAGTATGAAATGCCTTAACTGCAAATACGCATAAAATTCTTTATTAGAGAGGCCAAATTGCTGTCTTAACTCGGCAAAGGATAAAAGAGTTGAATCTGGTTTTACTAATTGCGCCACATATATCAGACCTCTAGAGGACCATTCCCTGAAGACTACTGAAAAAAGCCCTGGAACAAAATTTGGATTTCCTGTAATAGGTAGATATTTGGAAGCATATGGAGCATTATCTAAAGACACACAAAATTTCTGCCAAGCAGATATGATATTTCTGAATGTTAAAAGTGCAAAAAGTGAAGAGGGTAAATAGGTCATTGGGCAATGAAGAATAGCATCTAGCCGAAATGGTTTCACTAACGCAGTTTCCCAGGGGATTGCCGAAACCTGGTCTTGTTCGGTTAGCCATTCGACTGCAACTTTTACTCTAGCTGCTAAACTATAATATTGCAAATTCGGCAAGACCAACCCGGCCGCATCTTTGTTACATGTTAAACGCATAGTCGAAATACGACTTCTAGCACCCTTCCAAAGTAGTTTTGCACAAGCTTTATTATATTTCATTATATCAGACTTCTTGATGGGAATCGGAATATTTTGCATAAGGTAAAATATTTTAGGAAAGAGAATGTTTTTTATAAGAGTCGCTCTGGCCGACAAAGAGATGGGTAAATGTATCCACCCTTCTACCCATTGCGTACATTTCTGAAAAAATTTGCTAAAATTGAGTCTATACCAGTCCTCTGGGTTTACACTTAGTTTAATGCCGAGATACATAATTTGAGATGTTTCACATAACGGGTGCATAATATCTTGTTTTTTCTTATTAATCCATAAAAGTTCTGATTTAGCAAAATTGATTTTATACCCCGAAATTGCCCTGAAAAGTTCCGTAGATTCTAGTAACAGGGCAAGACTACGAGAAATGTTGTTCATACACAGGATTATATCATCTGCGTATAGTAATAATACAATTTTTTGCTCTCCTATACGGATCCCATCTAGTAATTGACGAAGCAAAATCGCAAATGGTTCTAGGGATATGTTAAACAACAGTGGCGATAAAGGGCAACCCTGACGGGTGCCCCGCTGCAATAATAAGTGCTGGGAGATCTCCCCGTTGATTAATAAAGACGAAATCGGAGAGGTATATATTATTTGCGTAAATTCCAGTATGTGACCGGTTAGACCAAATTGCTCTAGTGCAAAGGTCCGGAAAGTCTTCCTGTCTAGATGATTTAAACTTGTTCCAGAAAAAGTCAAGCATTGTCATAACCTTACGGATATTTTTTGTGGGATTTCTCCCTGTCATAAAACCCACCTGATTTTCGTGGATTTTCTTACCTGGATGAGGCTTTAATCTGCTAGCTACAATCGAGGTCAAGATTTTATAATCCGTGTTTAAGACAAATATGTGCCTATAGGATTCCGGAAGTTCTAAATCTTTATTTTTTTTTTGGAATCAACAAAATTACCGCAGCAGCGAAATATGGGGAACATTTATTATTTTTAACAAAATAATAATTAGATAGATTCATAAGTGTTGCAGATATATGCGTCTGAAGTATCTTATAAAATTCCGCAGGAAGACCATCCGGACCTGCTGCCTTATTTGATTTTGCTGCTTTAATTGCAGAATGAATCTCTTGTTCAGAAATAGGCTTGTTAATATCTGCCAGAGTTTCTAAAGAAATTTTAGGGGTCTTAATCTGATCCCAGAATTGTCTCTGCTTTTCTATGTCATATGATTCAGCTTTATACAGATCACTAAAAAAATGATGGAAAGTTCTAATAATATCAGCGTTTTTAGTGTATCTCCCTAACCTATCTTTTATAACCGGCACAGCGTTGCGGTTGGTCGATTTAGTAAGTTTGGCCAGAAACTTGGCAGATCTCCCTGCAAAACCACCGTAAAGCGCCTTTTGCTTTTGCATTTCAATCACTGTTTTTTGCTGAATAAGAATATCTTGCGCTGTCTTAGCATCCATATATTTGCGCCATTTCTCATCAGAATGCTCTCTTAAATAAGCAGAAAATGCATTTTTCACCCTATTGTTCGCCTGTGTCTCTAATTGTGTACTTTTCCTTTTGCGCTTACATAAATATGCCTTGATCTTACCTCTAATTACGGCTTTCGCCGCTTCCCAATAAACCTCCGGTTTATCTATGTACGATTTATTAAAGGACTCATATTCTTGCCATTGCTTGATCAGCCAGTTCTGAAATTTATTATCGTTCAATAAATATTTGGGGAAGAAAATACCACTAGATGAGGTTATTCGCTTACCCGATGTATTAAGTGATAAAGTAATAACCGCATGATCTGAGATTATTATATCACATATATCTGCTTCCCAGTCTAATCCAGACATACTATTCAAAACTAAAAAGAAATCTATCCTAGATAAAGAATGATAACCTTTAGATAAACAAGTAAAAGCTCTTGTGCCTAGATTTTGAGCACGCCAGATATCTATCAACCCAAGTTGGGAACAGAATTTCTGTAAAATACGCATCTTCCTATTTCGTGTAAAAATATATGCATTATTATCTCTACCCAGGGTAGGGTCTGCTACAAGATTAAAATCACCCGCACCGCAACTATGAGATATTGCCCTATAAATTTATGTAGGAGGACTAACATTTTATCCCAAAATATTTTATCAACTTTGTTGGGCCCGTAAGTGTTACATAATACATATCTTGTTTTATTAATGATAATTTCTACAATTAAATAACGCCCTTCCTGGTCTCTCGTAATTGATTCTATCTTGTATTCTAGGTTTTTGTTAATGAGTATAGCAACACCTCTTTTGCAAGATTTAAATGGGGCCGCTATAACCTCCCCTACCCAATTAGTCTGGAGTTTCAAGGATTGTGAATCTTTTAAATGGTTCTCTTGAAGAAAGGCTATATTTGGTTTAACTTTTGCCAAATGTTTAATTATCGCTTTTCTTTTTATTGGAGAATTTATGACCCCAACATTCCACGACACTAAATTAAGAATATCTGACATAACCCCGAAGGAAAGATTCCACTAGTCGACCCTCTTGTATTATGACCCCAAAGGAAAGAACATTTACACACCCCATCTCTGGCAGAACCCCAAAGGAAAGATTCCCAAAGTCCCTGCTTCTAGTATATCTCGGGAGAAAAGATTCCATTGAATTTCCTGTTTCTGGCGTAACCCCGAAGGAAAGAATTAATTGGTCGCCCCCTGCAGATACAACCCACAAAAATTGAAAAAGACTGAAATACCAAGAGGACGGCCAAAAAGAGACGGGGAGCAGGGAGAGAAAAAGAGCGGAAAGAAAAAAAAAAAAAACATATACTTTACACAAAAATAAAACATACATTTTAACCATTGAACATATAACTCCATTCTGTAAATCCTTACTAAGAGTGCTGTGATAACACTATTCTTCTTTGTAGTCCCTGTTCAATGAATATCCATTTTTTTACATAAAGCTGCAGCTTCCACACTATTATTCGCTATATACGATGATCCTTCCTTATTAATTATAAGTTTAGCAGGATACACCAGTCTGACATTACAATCTGCTTTTGAAAATTTGTCAAAAAACGGGGCCATCTCCTTTCTCTTTGCCCTAGTTTCAACAGAAAAATCCTGAAAAATCCAGATTCTATGTGAATTAATATTAAGGGGGTTCAGCTTCCTGTAATGGGCCAAAAATAGAAGCTTATCTTGATAGTTAACAAACTTAAAAATAATAGGCCTAGGTTTAGAACTGTCACTATTTGCTCTGAGGGGCCCAATTCTGTGGGCTCTCTCAACCAAAAATGGAGTAGGAGGAAGAGGAAGCAAGAGTGCCTGAGGGAGGGTGACCGTTACAAACTTTAATAAATCCTGAAACTCATTTAATTCAGGTACGCCAATCACTCTCAAATTATTCCGCCTCGACCTGTCCTCTAGGTCCTCTACCCGACTCTGCAGTTGGGTGATGGTTTTCTCTTGTGTGTTAGATGTAGCAGAAATAATATTCACTCTATCCTCCAAGTCAGTCACCCTTGTCTCCACCTCCTCCATTCTGACTGTAAATTGCCTGATCTCATCAGTGAGGTTGGTTATCTCTGTTTTAATTTCTTGCTTAACTGTCTCTAAATGGGGAGCCATTATTTTTGCTATTTCTGCTGCAAATTCTGACATATCGTTACAGGAAAAATTCATCAAGCCTCCTTCTTGGGAGGTGTCCTGGGGGGGTTTCTGAATTTTTAGTATTACCTCTCCTGTCTTTTTGTTTGGGCGGCATTATAGGTGAAGAACCCTTCTGGTGGGAGATGAATCTCTCCATTCACCACAGTGCAAAGTGCATTTTCTTAAATACTTAAAAACCTCAATACGTGTATATGTGATATCTTCTAATGGCCCTGTAGAGAGAAAAAAAAAAAAGTGACTAAAAAGGAAAAAGTGCAATATATTTTTTTTTGGGGGGGGGGGGGTGCGAGAAGAAAAAAAAAAAAAAAAAAAAAAAAAGAAAGTGAAGTGACAAAAAAAAAAAAAAATAGTCAAGTGTTATGACACCTAAAAAATGCTGACCAACAGATTTTCCTTATTTCCCTGTTCCCCCTTCCTCTTTTAAAGCACAAGAGACCAAACTTCAGTCTTGAAAAAGGCCCTATTGGTGGGCCGAAACGCGTTGGCATATATGGTGAGTTTTATTCCTATAACTGTAAGCTTATTTTATACAATACTGCTCTATGTTGTATTTTTTCTTTTTTTACAGGGATTCGATCTTCTTCTTTTATAATTTTCCACAGGATTTGTTTTTTGTTTTTTGTTTTTGTTTTTTATATTTTTTTATGAAGTCTGTTTGCATATATTTTTGTTAACCAGCGTTCACTGTTTTTGACTCTCTGATACACGACATTTTTTGCTTTGTTTTTATTGGATCTTTCACTGTTGGACCACTTTTATTACCATCACAATATTGGATTTACATACATGCTTTTGGATTGACATTTGGATCATGAGGATATTCTAATTAACTTATATATTTTTATATATTGCTTTAATTTTTATTGGATTTTCAACACATATATATACTTTTTTATTGGTATTGCCACTTATACTTTTTTATTGGTATTACCACACATACTTTCTTCACCGGTTTCACGACCATATTTCTCACTGATTTTTCACAGGACTTTCAATTTATTGTATTAATTCTACATGGTTTTTTTTTTACCCATATTTTCCACTGTTTATCTCATTGAATCTCACTAGACATCGCATACAGCCACCTATTACTGTATTTTATTTGTATTGCTCTATTGTTTTTACTCTTTTATCTGTCCTTATATCATTATTAATGCCATTGTTAGATTATTTTTACTACGATTGTTTTTATTAAGTATCATGGATCCATATACTTTTATGCTTTATTAACCTGTGATTACCTGCTGTTATTATATGTGATATTAAACTTGTTAATTTGTGTAACTTAAAGATTCCATTATTGTGCCACTGTAGGATCCTCATAGTGTACAATACCGACACTTCTTGTCCACACACTTTATTTAGACCTAGCCTTTTATTAGGCGCTCCTAACACATCCCATCTTTCTGTTCTTTTCCTTGGGTATCTAGAGACCCAATTGGTATAGGAGCTTTGGTCTTGGAAGTTAGCGCCGTCGGGCAGATCACATTTTAGCGTATATTCCCAATGCAAGGGTTTGAAACAGCAGAAATAGCAGAAATTCACTAAAAGGTTATCTAGGACTCTTCAGGATAAATTAACAGACTAAGTCTCTGTTAGAAATCACTCTAGACCATATTCTTTTTAAACGGCTTAGGGATTTGAATGAAATTAGTTGCTTATGTGGATTTCCACACTGTCTTCCCTTTATCACGCCAGACAGCGGTCAGTCATACAAACAAACTGTTACAATGGACTAGACATCAACTTTTTTATTCACCAACAGTACCTACTGGACAATGCTTCTGGGTCTTACAATATAATGTTCCAAGTACTTCTGGCGCTGTATCAAGTAGACCCTTCTTCTTACCCTTTTTTCCTACCTTCCCTTGTATAGAGGGCACCGTATTTGACTTATGTTCGTTACCCTTTTATTGTAATCCAACGCTTTTGTTAGGGGTCAAATTGAGACGTAGTATTGTCAGCAGCACATCTCATCGCACCCAGGACCCCCATAAGTCCAGCACACACATCTCCTCTTTCGGGTCAGGCTTTAATAAGGATTATTTTCTGGATATCTACTACAAAAATTCCCCTGTGCTTGGTCAACTGCCAATATATATCATAAGGGAACTTTGATGTCTATAGTATTTGCAGTTGTCTGGGTATATCCCCTTAATGTATTGGCCAGTAATAACTTTGGAAAAACATAATATCCGGGTGCCCACAAACTTTATCTTTTCTTCAGTCACACTCACACTGCATTGCCTCTACTCACGCTTTGATGCGATTCCAAAGGGCCACAAAAGTTATCGGCATTCTGAACAACTTCCCCACGCTACAGTCCGATAGCTGCTCCAGCCACAGTGCCGTGCACAGTTTGTTACCTCCCCTCCAGTGCGAGATTGCTTCAAACACCGTACCAGGACAGTGTTATCTAAGATCTGATCGAGGGGGGCTTCTTTCTCAGATGCTTTGATCCATCCAGTCGCACATCTGATCCACCGCTCTCCGCCACCTGTTTAAGACTGAGGATGCGGGGGCCAAAGGACTCGCCTGTCCTATCCCCGCCGACACTCTCGGAGTTCCCGGATAAACACCTCAGGAAGCGGGGAGCCGGGCTGCATAAGGTATGTTCAAAACAAGTCCAGCTTTGCTTGTTTTTTTCCCGCTGTAGCGAGCGTGTGTTCAGAACGCCTTACTCCCAGGTCTGACAGCCTCTTCTGCACAGTGGCCACAATACAGTTAGACCAGACAGGAGCAGTGCTATTACCCCTTAGGATTAGGTAGATTGGAGAGATAGCGTACGGATATCCTGGACAGGTATACCCACTGTTTGCAGGTGTGAGGTGAGTCGATGTAGTATGAAGCTCTTCAGCGACTAAGCAGGTGTCTAGCCTTTTTGGACTTCCCACCGGCATCCGTGGAACTTCTACCGGCCCAAAGCGAGTGAGACCTGGGCAAGGTAGTCTGCGGTGGGGTAGAGATTTTTCACTTTCCCATAAACAGGGAACACAAAGCAAACGGCTGCTACCTGTGTGCAACCTGTTAGCTCCCCCCCCAAACGGAAGTCGCTCTGCTTTGGAGAAACTTTTTGATGTCGTTATAAAGTTTCTTCATCTGTTCGACATCCTTTTTTCCAGGACCCTGGGCACTAACGGCATCGCTTATCCTTTGCCAGATCATCTTCCTCCTTGAATAATTAGTCTGTTTGACACGACATCCAAACAAATAATTATGAGTCAATAATCATATCAATCAAAACTACGTTTTGCTGATGCGAAAAGTGAGGGTTCTTGGATTTTGAAGTGGTATCAGATCCAGGTGAAGCTATATCCAATTTGTAAATAAATGTTACAAAAATAAACGCACTGTAATCACTGTTCAAAAAATTTGGAACAATAATACAGTTGTTTAGAAAAGTTGCACTTTTATAGTAGCCAAATTCTTTTCCCGTGACTACTATGATGTTTCTGACACCTTGCATGTCACGTGTTAATAATTGGCCATACAATTCTACTGACATTAGGGCAACTTTGGGAATGTTATTGGAGCAAGTTGATTTTTTATACCGAAAATATGTTATTTGATTTAATTCTGTGATTTATTTTTTTTTAAAAAAATTGGAATATAATTTTCATAAGAATGACAATGAAAAAATGACAAATACTTTTTTTTTGTGAACATTCAACAGTACATCCGAATTTAGAGAATCTGTAAATAAAGGATATTTTTGGGCAAAAACAATTTTGTATTTATTAAAAAAATAAAATTTTACACCTGGAAGAAGTGGGCGATTCATTGGTACTCCTCCCAGGCTGTGCTTGTGGTGTCGGTGTAGCTTTAAAATAAATGTAAAAAATATATATTTTTATTAATACATTTTTCAATGTGTTTTTATTTGTAGTTTAAACTGAAAGCTAATACTGGTAATAATACTATGATCACAGCAGTGACTGCTGGAACAATCATTAAAGGGACATGAAAACAAACATTTTACTATCATGATTTCAAAAGAACATGCTTTTTAAAAATTATTTTTTTAATTTAATTGTATTATCTTTTTTGCTTCATTCCATTGATATACTTTGATGAAAAGCATATCTACATAGGCTCAGTAAATGATCATTGGTTGATGCACATAGAAGGCTCATGTGACTGCGTCAACCATGTGCATCGCTATGTCTCAAACAAAGGATATCTATAGAAAGCAAAAAATTAGATATTATAACTAATTTTGAAAGCTGTTAAAACTAGTATTCTATACTCAAATACTGCAACATGGAAGTCAATAGATAATAAATTTACAAAGGCCTGTGATCAGGGGGCAGTCAGAATATGCTGGGGCAGTCAGAATATGCTGAGATAAAAGTTAAAGTGATATGCAACCAAACATTTTTCTTTCATGATTAATGTTGAACACACCATTTTACACAATATGAATAATTTAAAAATTTTGTTTTATTAAATCTTTATCTTTTTAATACACTATTTTATATATATCAACATTTCTCTTATATTCCAATTATAGCTTCAAAAAAAGATAATTATAGAAACCCTATTATTGTACAATCCCATTTATACTTTTTTGATTATATATATATAAATATAAATATATATATATATATATATATTTATTTATTTATTCTAAAAATACATTTTTTTTTTTTTAAATGCGCCATAATTGATAAGACTCAAAAATATATTTACGCCTATGTGCGGATTCACGTACGGAAGCAGATAATTTATTTAGTAAGAAGACAGATAAGGTTATTTTTCATCCATATAATAGTGGAAATACTGAACTATTGTTATTTAACAAACATTTTGCATCAATTATTACTTGATACATTTACCTCTCAAATCACTTTCATAATCGTCCGTTATGCCGGTGATGATCTCAGGTCCTAGACGCTGAACAAGCTTCTGCTCATAGTCATTTAAGTCGGCCACATATGCTGGTCCATCCCCGGGATAGCACATGCAGAATTTTTTTCTCTGGCCAATTTAGCTTTGGCGAAACTTTTTGATGTTGTTATGAAGTTTCTTCAGCTGTTCGACATCCTTTTTTCCAGGACCCTGGGCACTAACGGCATCGCTTATCCTTTGCCAGATCATCTTCCTCCTTCAATAATTAGTCTGTTTGACACGACATCCAAACAAATAATCATGAGTCAATAATCATATAAATCAAAACTACGTTTTGCTGATGCGAAAAGTGAGGATTCTTGGATTTTGAAGTGGTATCAGATCCAGATGAAGCTATATCCAATTTGTAAATAAATATTACAAAAATAACGCACTGTAATCACTGTTCAAAAAATTTGGAACAATAATACAGTTGTTTAGAAAAGTTGCACTTTTATAGTAGCCAAATTCTTTTCCTGTGACTACTATGATTTTTTTGACACCTTGCATGTCACGTGTTAATAATTGGCCATACAATTCTACTGACATTTAAGTACATTAGCTTAGTCGTGGCGAGCGAGGCGTCAAATTTTTCAATAATCGGTCACTGCTTGCGGCGGGCTAGACGTGTCTATTTATGGGTGGATTATTAGTACATAGTGACAGCGGACACCATTTCGCCCGCAGCGAGTAACGGCAAGTTTATCCACGTCTACAATGTTGGATTAATTGACAACTTAGTACATGGAGCCCTCTGACTGTAATCCCTCTGACAATTCTGTCTGAAGGGGTACCGCTACCCTCCAGAGTTGGTATTCCCTCCTCCTGTTTCTCTTCCTGCCACGGCCTCAGAGCAGGAGGACAAGTTATGGAGCAGCGGTCTTTAGACTTCTGTTTCCAGTGAGCCTTCAGGCTAGCCGGAAACAAGGGGTAAATTGACCCCGTAATCTGGTCCTTAAAATTTTTTTTTTTAGAGATGTTTGCATACTGCTCTATTAAGCATAAATATTAACAGAAAAAATTATAGGAGGCATTTAAGTATAATTTGCTGGGATTGGAATACCCTTTTAATGACAACAAAAACTATTAAAGTATATTAAATAAAAAGTTAAATGGACAGTCTACACCAGAATATTTATTGTTTTAAAAGATAGATATTCCCATTATTACCCATTCCATAGTTTTGCATAACCAACCCAGTTATATTAATACACTTTTTACCACTGTGCTTATCTTGTATCTAAGCCTCTGCAAACTGCCCCTTATTTCAGTTCTTTTGACAGACTTGCATTTTAGCCAATTAGTGTGGGCTCCGAAGAACTACACGTGCGAGAGCACAGTGCTATCTATATGAAACAAATGAACTAACACCCTCTAGTGGTGAAAAACTGTCAAAAGGCCCTGAGCTAAGAGGCGGCCTTCAAGGGCTTAAAAATTAGCATATGGACCTCCTAGATTTAGCTTTCAACTAAGAATACCAGGAGAACAAAGCAAAAATAGTGATATAAATAAATTGGAAAATTGTTTAAAGTGACACACCCTATCTGAACAATGAAATTTTGTTTTGGAGTAGACTGTTCCTTTAACTGAAAACAAGATTCATCTCACCATTTTAGATTTCATTCATACTATTTATTTTTAAATGTAAAATCTGCTAATGGTATTTGGTATGTTCTTCCTTCAGTATTTGGTATGCTTGATTATTTTATATAATAATTTTGATTTCACTTAAATTATAGGGACATGGTCAAATATATAGCTACATAAATAAAAAATGTTAGATCTCTGACTTCCATAATATTGTCAGTAAAATGAAAACACAGATCATATATTCATTGTAACATGTATTATAATAGCACTTCTCAGATTAATTTTTTTCATTTCTGAGCCATACAGTGTATTCTATTCCTCTTTTATGATTACTTTGGTACAAGAAAATACATGCCGATTAATGTGTCAAGCAGAATAATGTGAATAAGATTGTGCATGGTGCTCAAAAGTTCTAAGTGGTACATTATCATGTCAGGAAATAAAATACCTACATATCTGCAGTTTTTTTTCCTATTATCTTTTAAAATAGATTTTTTTTTAACTGCGTATGAAAAAGTGTCAAACATAATGACATTTTTTTGATTATTAAAATGTACAATACAAAAATACTCACATTGGTTTACTTGTTGAATTTCTTAAATTAGTTATAGTAGATCCAACAGGAACTAAAATCTAATATTCAAGAATAGCTTTTTTGTTTTGTCTTTTAAATTAAATATAATAATGGATTTACTCTAAGGTGAAAACATAAACACCTGAGAAATATTTCGATAGCAATAGATGAATATTGTATATTAAAATATGTAAATACTAGTCCTAAAGCCCATGTACACGGGCCATTTTTTGCAGTGCAGCGGTCTCACCCCTTGCTCTCTCTCTATCCCCCCTCTCTTTTGCTCTCTTTTTCTCCCCTCTCTTTTGCTCTCTCTTTCTCCCCTCTCTTTTGCTCTCTCTCTCTCCCCTCTCTTTTGCTTTCTCTCTCCCCCCTCTCTTTTGCTCTCTCTCCCCCATCTCTTTTGCTCTCTCTCTCTCTCCCCCCTCTCTTTTCTCTCTCTCTCTCTCTCTCTCTCTCTCTCTCTCTCTCTCTCTCTCTCTCCCCCTCTCTTTTGCTCTCTCTCTCCCCCCTCTCTTTTGCTCTTTTGCTCTATCTCTCTCTCCCCCCTCTCTTTTGCTCTCTCTCTCTGTAATAAGCAGGTTCCTTGTTACAGGCCTTTTATTATATAGAATGTGAGAGTTGTTTAATCTTAGCTATATACTGTCACTGATATATAAATAATAACTAATTCTATGTATATTCTGCAAAAGGGTAATGTCAGATATCCAATCCTAATAGGTCATGAAATCTATTGGCTAGTTGAGGGAAAAAATAGCCTAACTATCAAAATCTATCTTAATTAAATTAAGCTATAAAATGGGTCATCATATGTGAAATGCATTGAACATTACTAATTCCTGAGAGATTGCTTGTATCACAAAATTAACCCAAAAGAATAAGGGGCCGAATTATCAAACTCCGAATGAAAAGCTGATCCATAACCTGTCCGCCTGCTCTGAGGCGGCGGACAGACATTGTCGGAAATCAACCTGATTGAATAAGATCAGGTTGATTGACACCCCCTGCTAGCAACCGATTGGCCGTAAATCTGCAGGGGGCGGTATTGCACCAGCAGTTCACAAGAACTGCTGGTGCAATGATAAATGCCAATAGAGTAATATTGGATCATCTCCGCTCGTATCATGATTAATAAGATTGAATAAGATTGATTTCACTGTTAAAGTTAATATTTTTTTTTTAACTGGAATAGTGTAAATTGTTTTCAGCTGGCTAATAGCAACTAAAACAAGTGCTTAAGAAAGATTAAGATTAGACCATGCAGGAGGGCGGAGCCAGCCGGGTAGATGAGCGGTTGCATATTCTGTGAGCTCTGAACAAACCCTTATCTTATACCGCTCATCTACCTTAAAAAAGCAACCAAAGCAGCTTAGATTTCCCTCATCGGCCTGGTGATCAGTTCTAGCCTGGACATTTAGTATTGAGAGTAACGTGGGGCCGCATACATTCGAGAAAACTAGATACTTGCTAAGTGACTGAGTGAAGCTGGGGGCCATCTTGGATGCCGGACGGGAAGGGCTTCAATTTTCTGGACATTGCAAGAGCCTAAATAAATAAAAAATCCGACCCAAGTGCCTTGAAATAGATATATGGGGACAGGTATCTTTTTGCCATACTGACATCAGCTTAACACTACTAAACAATTTTGGAGACCCCGTTTCTATCCTCTTCTAGCTCAATACACATGTGGGGCTATGGCTGCGCTCTTTCTTAATCAGATGGTAGAGCTATTGGAGCACCACAATGAAGCTCTTCTAGAAGCAGTAACTGGAGCTTTCAAGTCCCTCACTACATATACTCCTACTCCGGGTGTCCCGACTGAGAGCGCAATGCAGAGAAGCTCAGAAATATCAATTGACTCACTAAAGCTGACATCTAAGAGAGTAATATCGGAACACCTTCCACTATTCTTTGACACGGGGGAAACAGAGGAACAGTGTGTTGGCGCTATACCGGACACTGGTAATGAGTTGTGTGTTTTGCACTTTTCTCCTGCATCTCTCTCATTGATAGATGGCCCCCAGCCACACCGCAGGGAACAACTTATCCTCACTGTGCAGCCAGCATATTAGCCTCTGTGCCCTACATCAAAGGCAGACATCTCAAGATTTGTGAGCTTGGGGTCCCTTGTGAAACCAAAGGTTACTAGAAAGGAATCTGTAGCGAGTAAAATACATTTCTGGGCCTGTGCATACCCTTGGAGTATCTGGCAGCAACTATATTTAAAGGCTCAAGTCTGCTTTCTGAAATGTGGCGTGGGTTGTCACATTAGCTTTCTCACATCTGGTAATACAACCCTTGAAAGCAGGTGCGATGGTGTGGGCTAGCGGACATAGCTGTGCTTTATAATGGCGGCCTGGCCGGCAGTTGCTGGAGCTGAGCTGCTATTCATATACTGTGGCTGCTGTGATTCACATCTCTGCTTTAGTTCTTTGAGCCCTCAGCAGCTGTCCCAAAGTACAACACCAATCCCTTGAGGTCTCTAGATATTTTAAAAGTATATTGTGATAAGCTTGCATGTGTATTCTAATAGGGTTATACCCTACCCTGTCTCTAAGGCTTACAGTCCACTAACCTGATAGATTAATGATTTCGACTCGTATCGCTGCCTTAGGGCATTAAGCTCTCCATACTTATCCCAGTGTTCTGTGCCATTCACTTGGGGTATTAGGATGTTAAACCAGGATATTGTTATAGATTTTTATGTGTATATTAACCTACTATTTTATATGTTTACTATGGAGCTATTGTTTGATATAGTTCATCATGCTGGATTGTATCGCCTACATAAGTGCTGTTCCCTTGCCTGCTCTTGCTTAAGGTTTTTTGTAACTATTGCTAGGGGAACTTTTTCCACAGCAGGTAGAGCTTGGACTACACTGAATTTCTTTTTCTGATTTATTCCTACCACTTTTCCCTCTCATAATATATAGCATAAAATGCACATATATCTATTTAAAGGTATGCTATGTTAAGATGCAGTGTTGTATATGAAGAATGTTAATATGAGTAATGATCGCGCTACACATACACTTAACAAATGATGGAAATGTACAGCTCTCCAGCAGATTTGGCACGTAATACCTGAATTTGTCGTACTGGACAATATTATATATGCCATACCTTGATCATAAATACACAAGTCTCCCCTGATATTTGATAGCTATTAATGCCCCCTCTAGAGGCCATCTCTTTAGCCTGATAAAGATAAAGATAATATACTATGTTGTCAAAGAGAATGTCCTTATGAGTCAGTTCCCCGTGTACAGATCGTTTGTGTATATATGTATATAGATGTGTTTTTACTCCCCTCACAGTTAATGGTCACTCACAGCTGCACTATAGCTTGGTATGCTGATCTCTACGATTCTGAATGTTTTTAGGGCGCGAGTGTCTACGGCCGGGATACTCTGTCCTTTTCATGTTTAGCTTCATAGACGGGATCTGCATCACGTATATAGATGGGAGTCCAAACAGTAAGTAGGGGAATACCAATTTTCACCATTAGATATCTACAGGGAGTGCAGAATTATTAGGCAAATGAGTATTTTGACCACATCATCCTCTTTATGCATGTTGTCTTACTCCAAGCTGTATAGGCTCGAAAGCCTACTACCAATTAAGCATATTAGGTGATGTGCATCTCTGTAATGAGAAGGGGTGTGGTCTAATGACATCAACACCCTATATCAGGTGTGCATAATTATTAGGCAACCTCCTTTCCTTTGGCAAAATGGGTCAAAAGAAGGACTTGACAGGCTCAGAAAAGTCAAAAATAGTGAGATATCTTGCAGAGGGATGCAGCACTCTTAAAATTGCAAAGCTTCTGAAGCGTAATCATCGAACAATCAAGCGTTTCATTCAAAATAGTCAACAGGGTCACAAGAAGCGTGTGGAAAAACCAAGGCGCAAAATAACTGCCCATGAACTGAGAAAAGTCAAGTGTGCAGCTGCCAAGATGCCACTTGCCACCAGTTTGGCCATATTTCAGAGCTGCAACATCACTGGAGTGCCCAAAAGCACAAGGTGTGCAATACTCAGAGAAATGGCCAAGGTAAGAAAGGCTGAAAGACGACAACCACTGAGCAAGACACACAAGCTGAAACGTCAAGACTGGGCCAAGAAATATCTCAAGACTGATTTTTCTAAGGTTTTATGGACTGATGAAATGAGAGTGAGTCTTGATGGGCCAGATGGATGGGCCCGTGGCTGGACTGCTAAAGGGCAGAGAGCTCCAGTCCGACTCAGACGCCAGCAAGGTGGAGGTAGAGTACTGGTTTGGGCTGGTATCATCAAAGATGAGCTTGTGGGGCCTTTTCGGGTTGAGGATGGAGTCAAGCTCAACTCCCAGTCCTACTGCCAGTTTCTGGAAGACACCTTCTGCAAGCAGTGGTACAGGAAGAAGTCTGCATCCTTCAAGAAAAACATGATTTTCATGCAGGACAATGCTCCATCACACGCGTCCAAGTACTCCACAGCGTGGCTGGCAAGAAAGGGTATAAAAGAAGAAAATCTAATGACATGGCCTCCTTGTTCACCTGATCTGAACCCCATTGAGAACCTGTGGTCCATCATCAAATGTGAGATTTACAAGGAGGGAAAACAGTACACCTCTCTGAACAGTGTCTGGGAGGCTGTGGTTGCTGCTGCACGCAATGTTGATGGTGAATAGATCAAAACACTGACAGAATCCATGGATGGCAGGCTTTTGAGTGTCCTTGCAAAGAAAGGTGGCTATATTGGTCACTGATTTGTTTTTGTTTTGTTTTTGAATGTCAGAAATGTATATTTGTGAATGTTGAGATGTTATATTGGTTTCACTGGTAAAAATAAATAATTGAAATGGGTATATATTTGTTTTTTGTTAAGTTGCCTAATAATTATGCACAGTAATAGTCACCTGCACACACAGATATCCCCCTAAAATAGCTATAACTAAAAACAAACTAAAAACTACTTCCAAAACTATTCAGCTTTGATATTAATGAGTTTTTTGGGTTCATTGAGAACATGGTTGTTGTTCAATAATAAAATAATCCTCAAAAATACAACTTGCCTAATAATTCTGCACTCCCTGTATATAATCCCTTGCGATTAGCCCCAGATTTTTTCCTGCTGTCAATATCTATATTCAGCTAGTGTTACCTAGTACTTAAGTATTCAATAAGTGTATTACAGCGTGCTGGTCCTGCACTCTTCATAGTCGCCCTCCCTATAGTACCAGAGCTAAGCTACATAACTCTACCCAAATTTATTCAGTAAGATTTATTGGGCTCTGGTATGTTGGGGTCTGCACTGGTTTAATGTGCACTTAGTCCTTTTTATGCATACACTAGCGGCCCATATGTTTAGACAACTCCATAAATAGCTCTGGTGCCTTGCTTTACTTAAGCATATTGTCTTTGAAGTCTAAAATTGTAGCCACCTTTGCCTTTCTTGGAAGATATGACCTCTAGACATTTTTGGCTTATCTCAATGAATTTACCACCTCCTCCCCCCCCCCTTAATATACCTCCTAATGTTGGAGGGCTATCTATATGGCTTCTCTTGCCTATGCCATACTCTTGCTAATTTTAGTTCACAACATCTCCCTTGTCTACTTTAATAATTTACATACTCTATGAGTAGTCCTGAGGATTCATTATTATTCCCAGTTAATACCCCTCCTGTCATACGTTGCATAAATTTTCAGGACCTCAGGAACAAAACTGTTGTTAAATTTAAAAAAAAAAAAAAATCGAGGTTTATTAATGAGATCCAAAATTGGTCTCCTTAGTTACAATTTCCTTCTTTCGCTTCATCACTACCTGTTACTTTTGTTGGCCCAAGAGTAAACTATTGCGTCATATAGAAGGTTCATGAAAGATTAGCATCTTATCTGTATAATGTTTGCAAGCTATGTAATTTGTTGGCTATACGTCTTTTACATGTCCACTTTATTACTCCTGTAACATTGAAGCCTTATCTTATGTGACATAAGAATTTGTTATTATGTTCAATGTATGCCTAAACCTCAATAAAAATTATATTAAAAAAAAAAAAAAATTAGACCATGCAGCAGTTTACAAAGCTGTCAAGTTTATGTTTTGTGCTAGCAAGATAACATAAGACAGTTGAGGGTCATAGTCAAAGGTAGTTGATACATTTTTCTCCTATTGTCTAGAGCAAATGAAAATTATAAAACCTGATCATCAACACATAAAAGTACTTGTAAAATAATCTTCAAATGTTTTACTAAGACAATATTAAATTAATTGTGCCAAATTTTAAATTAGAATAATATTTCTCTATGGTTAATGTTTTAACATAAAAACAAAATTGCCAGTTTTTCAACATTTATTTATCCTCTGCACTTGTCTACAAGGCCTGTGCCTCTCAGGGTGCAGTCTCTTTTAGCACACTATGGCCTAGATTTGGAGTTAGGCGGTAGCCGTGAAAACCAGCGTTAGAGGCTCCTAACGCTGGTTTTAAGCTACCGCCGGTATTTGGAGACAGACAAAAAAGGGTCTAACGCTCACTTTTCAGCCGCAACTTTTCCATACCGCAGATCCCCTTACGTCATTTGCGTATCCTATCTTTTCAATGGGATCTTTCTAACTCCGGTATTTAGAGTCGTGTCTGAAGTGAGCGTTAGAAATCTAATGACAAAACTCCAGCCGCAGAAAAAAGTCAGTAGTTAAGAGCTTTCTGGGCTAACGCCGGTTCATAAAGCTCTTGACTACTGTGCTCTAAAGTACACTAACACCCATAAACTACCTATGTACCCCTAAACCGAGGTCCCCCCACATCGCCGCCACTCGATTAAATTGTTTTAACCCCTAATCTGCCGACCGCCACCTACATTATACTTATGTACCCCTAATCTGCTGCCCCTAACACTGCCGACCCCTGTATTATATTTATTAACCCCTAACCTGCCCCCCACATCGTCGCCGCCAGCTACCTACAATAATTAACCCCTAATCTGCCGACCGCAAAGCGCCGCCACCTACATTATTGCTATGTACCCCTAATCTGCTGCCCCTAACACCGCCGACCCCTATATTATATTTATTAACCCTTAATCTGCCGCCCTCAACATCGCCTACACTTATTAACCCCTAATCTGCCGACCGGACCGCACCGATATTATAATAAAGTTATTAACCCCTAATCCGCCTCACTAACCCTATAATAAATAGTATTAACCCCTAATCTGCCCTCCCTAACATCGCCGACACCTAACTTCAAACATTAACCCCTAATCTGCCGACCAGAGCTCACCGCTATTCTAATAAATGTATTAACCCCTAAAGCTAAGTCTAACCCTAACACTGACACCCCCCTAAGTTAAATATAATTTAAATCTAACGAAATTAATTAACTCTTATTAAATAAATTATTCCTATTTAAAGCTAAATACTTACCTGTAAAATAAATCCTAATATAGCTACAATATAAATTATAATTATATTATAGCTATTTTAGGATTTATATTTATTTTACAGGTAACTTTGTATTTATTTTAACCAGGTACAATAGTTATTAAATAGTTAAGAACTATTTAATAGCTACCTAGTTAAAATAATTACAAAATTACCTGTAAAATAAATCCTAACCTAAGTTACAATTAAACCTAACACTACACTATCAATAAATAAATTAAATAAAATACCTACAATTACTTACAATTAAACCTAACACTACACTATCAATAAATTAATTAAATACAATACCTACAAATAACTACAATGAAATAAACTAACTAAAGTACAAAAAATAAAAAAGAACTAAGTTACAAAAAATAAAAAAATATTTACAAACATAAGAAAAATATTACAACAATTTTAAACTAATTACACCTACTCTAAGCCCCCTATTAAAATAACAAAGCCCCCCAAAATAAAAAAATGCCCTACCCTATTCTAAATTACTAAAGTTCAAAGCTCTTTTACCTTACCAGCCCTGAACAGGGCCCTTTGCGGGGCATGCCCCAAGAAGTTCAGCTCTTTTGCCTGTAAAAAAAAACATACAATACCCCCCCCAACATTACAACCCACCACCCACATACCCCTAATCTAACCCAAACCCCCCTTAAATAAACCTAACACTAAGCCCCTGAATATCTTCCTACCTTATCTTCACCATACCAGGTTCACCGATCGATCCAGAAGAGCTCCTCCGATGTCCTGATCCAAGCCCAAGCGGGGGGCTGAAGAGGTCCATGATCCGGCTGAAGTCATCATCCAAGCGGGAGCTGAAGAGGTCCATGATCCAGCTGAAGTCTTCATCCAAGCGGGAGCTGAAGAGGTCCATGATCCGGATGAAGTCTTCTATCAATGGCATCTTCAATCTTCTTTCTTCGGGAGCCATCATCTTCCATCCGACGCGGAACATCCTCTTCTCCCGACGCCTACTAGCCGAATGACGGTTCCTTTAAATGACGTCATCCAAGATGGCGTCCCTCGAATTCCGATTGGCTGATAGGATTAGCCAATCAGATTGAGCTTGCATTCTATTGGCTTTTCCGATCAGCCAATAGAATGCGAGCTCAATCTGATTGGCTGATTGGATCAGCCAATCGGATTGAACTTGATTCTGATTGTCTGATTCCATCAGCCAAACAGAATATTCCTACCTTAATTCCGATTGGCTGATAGAATCCTATCAGCCAATCGGAATTTGAGTGACGCCATCTTGGATGACGTCATTTAAAGGAACCGTCATTCATCGTTCAGTCGTCGGCCAGGATGGATGTTCCGTGTCGGACGTCTTCAGGATGCTGCCGCTCCGCTCCGGATGGATGACGATAGAAGATTCCGCTTGGATGAAGACTTCAATCGGATGGAAGACCTCTTCTGCCCCGCTTGGATGAAGAGTTCTACCGGATGGAGGACCTCTTCTTGCTCCGCTTGGATGAAGAATTTGGCTCGGCTGGTTGAAGACGACTCAAGGTAGGGAGATCTTCAGGGGCTTAGTGTTAGGTTTATTTAAGGGTGGTTTGGGTTAGATTAGGGGTATGTGGGTGGTGGGTTGTAATGTTGGGGGGGGTATTGTATGTTTTTTTTTACAGGCAAAAGAGCTGAACTTCTTGGGGCATGCCCCGCAAAGGGCCCTGTTCAGGGCTGGTAAGGTAAAAGAGCTTTGAACTTTAGTAATTTAGAATAGGGTAGGGAATTTTTTTATTTTGGGGGGCTTTGTTATTTTATTAGGGGGCTTAGAGTAGGTGTAATTAGTTTAAAATTGTTGTAATATATTTCTAATGTTTGTAAATATTTTTTTATTTTTTGTAACTTAGTTCTTTTTTATTTTTGGTACTTTAGTTAGTTTATTTCATTGTATTTATTTGTAGGAATTGTATTTAATTTATTTATTGATAGTGTAGTATTAGGTTTAATTGTAACTTAGGTTAGGATTTATTTTACAGGTAAATTTGTAATTATTTTAACTATTTTAGCTATTAAATAGTTCTTAACTATTTAATAGCTATTGTACCTTGTTAAAATAAATACAAAGTTACCTGTAAAATAAATATTAATCCTACAATAGCTATAATATCATTATAATTTATATTGTAGCTATATTAGGATTTATTTTACAGGTAAGTATTTAGCTATAAATAGGAATAATTTATTTAATAAGGGAGGGCAGATTAGGGGTTAATACTATTTATTATAGGGTTAGTGAGGCGGATTAGGGGTTAATAACTTTATAATAATAGCGGTGCGGTCCGGGCGGCAGATTAGGGGTTAATAAGTGTAGGCAGGTGGAGGCGACGTTGTGGGGGGCAGATTAGGGGTTAATAAATATAATATAGGGGTCGGCGGTGTTAGGGGCAGCAGATTAGGGGTACATAGGGATAATGTAAGTAGCGGCGGTTTACGGAGTGGCAGATTAGGGGTTAAAAATAATATACAGGGGTCAGCAATAGCGGGGGTGGCAGATTAGGGGTTAATAAGTGTAAGATTAGGGGTGTTTAGACTCGGGGTAGATGTTAGAGTGTTAGGTGCAGACGTAGGAAGTGTTTCCCCATAGGAAACAATGAGGCTGCGTTAGGAGCTGAATGCGGCTTTTTTGCAGGTGTTTTTTTTCAGCTCAAACAGCCCCATTGTTTCCTATAGGGGAATCGTGCACGAGCACGTTTTTGAGGCTGGCCGCGTCCGTAAGCAACTCTGGTATCGAGAGTTGAAGTTGCGTTAAATATGCTCTACGCTCCTTTTTTGGAGCCTAACGCAGCCATTCTGTGGACTCTCAATACCAGAGTTATTTTAAAGGTGTGGCCAGAAAAAAGCCAGCGTTATCTACGCGGGTCATTACCGACAAAACTCTAAATCTAGCCGTAGGCCTTTTAAAGAGGAGAAATATCCTTTAGCATATCAGTCTGATCCTGCCAAAAGTCTATCCAGCCCTGAAATAGCAACAAAAGAAAACAAACATAAGATGTACATTTGGGCCTCATCAGTGAGGAACAGTTGCATCTCTCTAGGGCACATGAGCAAATAGTCTATGCTTGGTTTCCCCTTTTAGTCTTAGGGAGACCCTAGAGTAATTTGCATACACAAAAATAAGAACATAGAGAGACTCACTCAACTGAGACAAAACAAAAGCTGGAAAAACGTCTGTGCTAGTCTACAAGGCCAGTGCCACTAAGGATACAGTCCCTTTTTATCTTACTATGCCTTTCACCAAGGATAAATATCCTGTAGCATTCCAATCTAAACCTGACAAAAGACAGTGCAGCCCCCAAATACCAGGAAATTCTCCTCTGAACAAGAGAAATTAACAAACCCCAGACATATGTTTTTGCCTATCTGGGCCTTGTCAGCGAGGTGCAGTTGCATCCCTCTAGGCCATGTTATTTTGATTAACAAAATGCTATGAATGAATACTCATAACTTGGACTGCAAATCTCAATCTGTCTCCTATGATTTTGCTTTTGTCACAGATTCTTTCCACCCTAAATTATACCTGATTAGGTAATATTTTTAATCTATCTAAATCTACAAAATTTAGCTTACATATAGAAGCGCAGATAAAAAACAGACAACATTAAGGAGCTTCAAAAGGAGAACCTTTGTTGCTAATAACAATAAAAAGGCTAAATAAAGAATATTCTTTATATAGACCTTAGGTTACAACATTATAATGGACAGTTGTTGTTTTTTTTTTTTAATTATGGTGATTTAGGTGCTGGGGAGGGGTTTTGGTTTGTTGGATTTCATGGTTGCGGTTAATAGTGTTAATAGATTGCACATAGGGTTAATTGTGGGGAAATTTCAACTCCTCTGCATTGCATTTAGCTTTGTCTGCTTAATATAAGCACATGTCAAAGGGCTCTGTGGTAGAAGTTATAACTGCTGTTATAAAAAGAAATAGTTTTTGCTATTAATTGAGAGCTGCTGCAAGGCTTGTTCCTTACAACATTTGTGATACATGATTGTGAGGAACCATTTCTGTTGAAAGTAAAATACCTGTTTCTTGGGCCACTTAAGCTAAAGTCTCATTACATTTATTCAAGACATGTATAAAGAAAATATTCCTAATTTGTGAATGACATGTTTAGTAATATACTTAAGACTTACAAACAGAGGTGGTTCTATGGTGATGAATGGGTTTCAAAAGCAGCCCAATGTTTTATGTTGCACTCCTTCATTTTTTTGCAACAAAGGAGGGTTAAATTGCCCCCCTCTGTTGCTCTCTCTTCTAGCCCTGTTTTTGGACCCTCCAACTCTACCCATTGAAGACCCTGATTCCATATCCATCTTCCCTGACTCTACCCATGAACATCATTGACTTTGCCATCAGGACTCCATAACCTAGTACATGGTCCCTGCACAATGCTCTACATGAAACTTGACATTCAAAGTTTAGTTTTTTTCTTAAGCACCACCACTTACAGTTGCAAAATTTTATGTCAAATATTCTGTTAATCAGATCCTGCTTAGATCTTTCGAAATCCATGAGAAAATTAATTGTCAAATAGTTTCTGGGTTCTCAAATTCAAAGCCAATTCAAATCAAAAATAGTTTTTAACAGCCTTCACACTGTGTAAACTCTTCCTATAATTTTCACAGGTACAATTCAGTATTTTCCAATATATCAGAACATTTTGTGCAAGAAGGGAACAATTGGGGTTAACTTGGTTTGGAGAGGTCATAGCTTTTGCTTGTCTGTGTCTTGTTTGGGGATAACAGTTAAGTCAACATGTAGTGGGTTTGGTGTTTTATTATTGAGATGGGGTTGAATTATGGTTAACTTGTAGAAGTTAGCGATATTTTCATTGACACGTTAGGGTTATTTTTTAAAGCTAGGTTTATTTTTAGCTCCCTGTAACACTTATATCTTGTTAAAGTAATCATCAACTGTGTAGTTGCTGGGGTCAGAAAACCCTGACATCTCACCAAAGTGAAAAAGCCACCAAGTCCCTCTATTATTTAGCGAGCTGCCATTATTTAGCTGAGGGTCACTTATGATCTGGTCATTATAATGGAGCCTCTACAAAAACAGTAACGGCGCTACTTTTTCTGCAGCAGCTCCATTTTAGCAAATTACATAGGATCTAGGCTTCAGGTTCATAAGTTCTTGCTTTTAACTTTCTTAAACATTCTTAAGCACACTCTGTGTTTCCGCATGTTTTCAAGCACTGGCAAATTTATACCCAGATGTTCACTTACAGCGCATTAGTATTCTCTGGAGTATTCATTAAATTGTTATCTGATTTTCGCAAATTACATTTTGTGTTAAAGATAAAATGACAAAGAATAGCAACAGTATGTTTTTCCAGCTGAATCTGTAACTGAAGCAGGAAAGGATAATTTTCTGAAAATTAGAGTTGTTAAGATAAAATGACTGTATCCTATGTTGCATTCAAAATTAAATCTAATGTCAGTCTGTCAGTATGAATATGGCACCTGTCACTCTTTGCATATCAATTTTGGAGACTGCTGGAATAAAATTAAACTAGGTAATTCAGTTTTTAATAGGCAGTTTGATGATTCTTATGAATAATATCAACCTGTAACAAAATGCGCTTTTCTATTTATTATAGCAAAGTAAACTTATTAACTACTGCAACCCATTGGCTCCATCTGTTCCTACTAAATCATTATTCAGTGAACTCACTAAAGATTAAAATTAGCTAACTACATTACAATGTGTGATTCCCTTTTGTGACTATTAAAAAAACTGTATGTTTTTTATTTAATAAATAGCTAGCAAATGTAGTGCTAAAACAGTAATGGGGCGTAGTTATCAAGCCGTCAACCTCAAATACGCTGGAATTCCGCAGCGTATTTGTGGCGAGGCTGATTCGCCTTAGTTATCAAGCCCTAGATACCGGCAAAAGTAGAATTTTGTGACGTAAGCTTTGATCCGCCGGACTCAGTCCGACACAGATCGATTCTTACGTCACTCCAGATGTTCCGCACACAAGTGCGTCAAAATCTGACTACTTTTGCTAGTTATCAAAAAACTAGCAGGTACGCTCGGCACTTTTCCGGCCCAGCGTACCTGGTTTTCAAACCGCCGCCCTGGAGGCGGCGGATCCCATAGGAATCAATGGGAGTCTGACCATAGCGAAAGTTCATGTTCGCTACTGCCAGACATCCCATTGATTCCTATGGGAGCTGTCTGCACCTAACACCCTAACATGTACCCCAAGTCTAAACACCCCTAATCTGTCCCCCCTACACCGCAGCAACTAAATACATTTATTACCCCCTAAACCGCCGCCCCCGGAGCCTACCGCGAGCTATAATAAACATGTTAACCCCTAAACCCCCGCTCCTTGACCCTGCCGCAACTATAATATATGTATTAACCCCTAAACCGCCACTCCCTGACCCCGCCGCAACTATAATATATGTATTAACCCCTAAACGGCAACTCCCTGACCCCGCCACAACTATAATATATGTATTAACCCCTAAACTGCCGCTCCCGGACCCCGCAACAACCTATATTAAATTTATTAACCTCTATCCTGCCCCCCCTACACCGTCGCCACTATAATAAATGTATTAACCCCTATCCTGCCCCCCCACTACACCGCCGCCACTGTAATAAAATTATTAACCCCTAAACCTAAGTCTAACACTAACCCTAACAACCCCCTAACTTAAATATTAATTAAATAAATCTAAATAATATTTCTATTATGAACTAAATTAATCCTATTTAAAACTAAATACTTACCTTTAAAATAAACCCTAATATAGCTACAATATAAATAATAATTATATTGTAGCTATCTTAGGATTTATTTTTATTTTACAGGCAAATTTAAATTTATTTTAACTAGGTACAATAGCTATTAAATAGTTATTAACTATTTAATAGCTTACCTAGCTAAAATAAAGAGAAATTAACCTGTAAAATAAAAACTAACCTAAGTTACAATTACACCTAACACTACACTATACTTTAATAAATTATTCCTCTTTAAAACTAAATACTTAACTGAAAAAAAAACCTAAGATAGCTACAATATAATTAATAATTACATTGTAGCTATCTTAGGATTTATATTTATTTTACAGCTAACTTTGTATTTATTTTAGCTAGTTAGAATAGTTATTAAATAGTTATTAACTATTTAATAACTACCTAGCTAAAAGAAATACAAAATTACCTGTAAAATAAATCCTAACTTAAGTTACAATTAAACCTAACACTACACTATCATTACATTAATTAAATAAATTAACTACAAATAACTACAATTAAATACAATTACATAAACTAACTAAAGTACAAAAAATAAAAAAGCTAAGTTACCAAAAATTAAAAAAAATTAGTTACAAACATTTAAAAAATATTACAACAATTTTAAGATACTTACACCTAATCTAAGCCCCCTAATAAAATAACAAAGCCCCCCAAAATAAAAAAATGCCCTACCCTATTCTAAATTAAAAAAGTTCAAAGCTCTTTTACCTTACCAGCCCTTAAAAGGACCTTTCGTGGGGCATGCCCCAAAAAATTCAGCTCTTTTGCCTGTAAAAGAAAAATACAACCCCCACAACATTAAAACTCACCGCCCACATACCCCTAATCTAACCCAAACCCACCTTAAAAAAACCTAACACTACCCCCCTGAAGATCATCCTACCTTGAGTAGTCTTCACTCAGCCGAGCAGCGATGGAACCGAAGAGGAGATCCGGAGCGGCAGAAGTTATCCTCCAAGGGGCGCTGAAGAAATCTTCCATCTGATGAAGTGATCCTCCAAGCGGTGCTGAAGAAGTCGTCCATCCGATGAAGGGATCCTCCAAGCGGCGCTGAAGAAGTCTTCGATCCGGGCGATGTCATCTTCCAAGCGGGGTCTTCAATCTTCTTCTTCAGGATCCATCTTCATTCCGCCGACGCGGAACATCCTTCTTTCCCGACAGGGTATAAACGAATGAAGGCTCCTTTAAGGGACGTCATCCAATATGGCGTCCCTTCAATTCCGAATGGCTGATAGGATTCTATCAGCCAATCGGAATTAAGGTAGGAAAAATCTGATTGGCTGATTGAATCAGCCAATCAGATTGAAGTTCAATCCGATTGGCTGATCCAATCAGCCAATCAGATTGAGCTCGCATTTTATTGGCTGTTCCGATCAGCCAATAGAATGCGAGCTCAATCTGATTGGCTGATTTAATCAGCCAATCAGATTTTTCCTACCTTAATTCCGATTGGCTGATAGAATCCTATCAGCCAATTGGAATTGAAGGGACGCCATCTTGGATGACGTCCGTTAAAGGATCCTTCATTCGTCGGTAGTCCGTCGGGAAAGAAGGATTTTCCACGTCGGCAGAATGAAGATGGTTCCTGAAGAAGAAGATTCTTCAGCGCCGCGTGGAGGATCACTTCAGCGGATGGAAGACTTCTTCAGCGCTGCTTGGAGGATCACTTCATCGGATGGAAGATTTCTTCAGCGCCCCTTGGAGGATAACTTCTGCCGCTCCGGATCTCCTCTTCGGTTCCATCGCTGCTCGGCTGAGTGAAGATGACTCAAGGTAGGATGATCTTCAGGGGGGTAGTGTTAGGTTTTTAAGGAGGGTTTGGGTTAGATTAGGGGTATGTGGGTGGTGGGTTTTAATGTTGGGGGGGTTGTATTTTTCTTTTACAGGCAAAAGAGCTGAATTTTTTGGGGCATGCCCCACGAAAGGCCCTTTTAAGGGCTGGTAAGGAAAAAGAGCTTTGAACTTTTTTAATTTAGAATAGGGTAGGGCATTTTTTTTGGGGGGGGGCTTTGTTATTTTATTAGGGGGCTTAGATTAGGTTAAGTAGCTTTAAATTGTTGTAATATTTTTTAAATGTTTGTAACTTATTTTTTTTATTTTTTGTAACTTAGCTTTTTTATTTTTTGTACTTTAGTTAGTTTATGTAATTGTATTTAATTGTAGTTATTTGTAGTTAATTTATTTAATTAATGTAATGATAGTGTAGTGTTAGGTTTAATTGTAACTTAGGTTAGGATTTATTTTACAGGTAATTTTGTATTTCTTTTAGTTAGGTAGTTATTAAATAGTTAATAACTATTTAATAGCTATTGTACCTAGTTAAAATAAATTGAAATTTGCCTGTAAAATAAAAATAAATCCAAAGGCCTAGATTTGGAGTTTGGCGGTAGCCGTGAAAACCAGCGTTAGAGGCTCCTAACACTGGTTTTAGGCTAACTCCGGTATTTGGAGTCACTCAAAAAAGGGTCCATACCGCAGATCCCCTTACGTAAATTGCGTACCCTATCTTTTCAATGGGATTTTTCTAACTCCGGTATTTAGAGTTGTGGCTGAAGTGAGCGTTAGAAATCTAACGACAAAACTCCAGCCGCAGGAAAAAAGTCAGTAGTTAAGAGCTTTCTGGGCTAACGCCGGTTCATAAAGCTCTTAACTACTGTACTCTAAAGTACACTAACACCCATAAACTACCTATGTACCCCTAAACCGAGGTCCCCCCACACGCCGCCACTCGATTAAATTTTTTTAACCCCTAATCTGCCGACCGCCACCTACGTTATACTATGTACCCCTAATCTGCTGCCCCTAACACCGCCGACCCTTATATTATATTTATTAACCCCTAATCTGCCCCCCTCAACGTCGCCTCCACCTGCCTACACTTATTAACCCCTAATCTGCCGAGCGGAGCGCACCGCTACTATAATAAAGTTATTAACCCCTAATCCGCCTCACTAACCCTATAATAAATAGTATTAACCCCTAATCTGCCCTCCCTAACATCGCCGACACCTAACTTCAATTATTAACCCCTAATCTGCCGACCGGAGCTAACCGCTATTCTAATAAATGTATTAACCCCTAAAGCTAAGTCTAACCCTAACACTAACACCCCCCTAAGTTCCGATCAGCCAATAGAATGCAAGCTCAATCTGATTGGCTGATTGGATCAGCCAATCGGATTGAACTTGATTCTGATTGGCTGATTCCATCAGCCAATCAGAATATTCCTACCTTAATTCCGATTGGCTGATAGAATCCTATCAGCCAATCGGAATTCGAGGGACGCCATCTTGGATGACGTCCCTTAAAGGAACCGTCATTCTTCAGTTGGACGTCGCCGGAAGAAGATGGGTCCGCGTGGAGGTCTTCAGGATGGAGCCGGTGCGGATCCAGATAGAAGATGCCGCTTGGATCAAGATGGTTGCTGGTCCGGATCGCCTCTTCTTCCCGGATAGGATGAAGACTTTGGAGCCTCTTCTGGACCTCTTCAGCCACCGGATGATGGATCGCCAGCCCCCGCTTGGGTTGGATGAAGATTTTGGAGCCAGGACGGATCGGTGATACCTGGTGAGGTGAAGACAAGGTAGGATGATCTTCAGGGGCTTAGTGTTAGGTTTATTTAAGGGGGGTTTGGGTTAGATTAGGGGTATGTGGGTGGTGGGTTGTAATGTTGGGGGGGGGTATTGTATGTTTTTTTTACAGGCAAAAGAGCTGAACTTCTTGGGGCATGCCCGCAAAGGGCCCTGTTCAGGGCTGGTAAGGTAAAAGAGCTTTGAACTTTATTAATTTAGAATAGGGTAGGGCATTTTTTATTTTGGGGGTCTTTTTTATTTTATTAGGGGGCTTAGTGTAGGTGTGATTAGTTTAAAATTGTTGTAATATTTTTCTTATGTTTGTAGATATTTTTTTATTTTTTGTAACAGTTCTTTTTTATTTTTTGTACTTTAGTTAGTTTATTTCATTGTAGTTATTTGTAGATATTGTATTTAATTAATTTATTGATAGTGTAGTGTTAGGTTTAATTGTAGGTAATTGTAGGTATTTTATTTAATTAATTTAATGATAGTATAGTGTTAGGTTTAATTGTAACTTAGGTTAGGATTTATTTTACAGGTAATGTTGAAATTATTTTAACTAGGTAACTATTAAATAGTTCTTAACTATTTAATAGCTATTGTACCTGGTTAAAATAAATACAAAGTTACCTGTAAAATAAAAATTAATCCTAAAATAGCTACAATGTAATTATAATTTATATTGCAGCTATATTAGGATTTATTTTACAGGTAAGTATTTAGCTTTAAATAGGAATAATTTATTTAATAAGAGTTAATTAATTTTGTTAGATTAAAATTATATTTAATTTAGGGGGGTGTTAGTGTTAGGGTTAGACTTAGCTTTAGGGGTTAATACATTTATTAGAATAGCGGTGAGCTCCGATCGGCAGATTAGGGGTTAATAATTGAAGTTAGGTGTCGGCGATGTTAGGGAGGGCAGATTAGGGGTTAATACTATTTATTATAGGGTTAGTGAGGCGGATTAGGGGTTAATAACTTTATTATAGTAGCGTTGCGGTCCGCTCGGCAGATTAGGGGTTAATAAGTGTAGGCAGGTGGAGGCGACGTTGTGGGGAGCAGATTAGGGGTTAATAAATATAATATAGGGGTCGGCGGTGTTAGGGGCAGCAGATTAGGGGTACATAGGGATAATGTAAGTAGCGGCGGTTTACGGAGCGGCAGATTAGGGGTTAAAAAAATATGCAGTGGTCAGCGATAGCAGGGGCGGCAGAATAGGGGTTAATAAGTGTAAGGTTAGGGGTGTTTAGACTCGGGGTACATGTTAGAGTTTTAGGTGCAGATGTAGGAAGTGTTTACGCATAGCAAACAATGGGGCTGCGTTAGGAGCTGAATGCGGCTTTTTTGCAGGTGTTAGGTTTTTTTTCAGCTCAAACAGCCCCATTGTTTCCTATGGGGGAATCGTGCACGAGCACGTTTTTGAGGCTGGCCGCGTCCGTAAGCAACTCTGGTATCGAGAGTTGAAGCTGCATTAAAAATGCTCTACGCTCCTTTTTTGGAGCCTAACGCAGCCTTTATGTGGACTCTCAATACCAGAGTTATTTTTATGGTGCGGCCAGAAAAAAGCCGGCATTAGCTACGCGGGTCCTTACCGACAAAACTCCAAATCTTGCCGTAAGATAGCTACAATATAATTATTATTTATATTGTAGCTATATTAGGGTTTATTTTAAAGGTAAGTATTTAGTTTTAAATAGGATTAATTTAGTTCATAATAGAAATATTATTTAGATTTATTTAATTAATATTTAAGTTAGGGGGGTGTTAGGGTTAGTGTTAGACTTAGGTATAGGGGTTAATAATTGTATTACAGTGGCGGCAGTGTAGTGGGGGCAGGATAGGGGTTAATAAATGTATTATAGGTGGCGACGGTGTAGGGGGGCAGGATAGGGGTTAATAAATTTAATATAGGTTGTGTCGGGGTCAGGGAGCGGCGGTTTAGGGGTTAAACTATTTATTTAGTTGCAGCAAGGTACTGGATCAGCAGGATAGGGGTTAATAACTTTATTATAGAGGGCGACGGTATAGGGGTGGCAGGATAGGGGTTACTAGGTATCATGTAGGTTGCGGCGGTGTCCGGGAGCGGCGGTTTAGGGGTTAAAACATTTATAAAAGTTGCGGCGGGTCTAGGAGCGGCGGTTTAGGGGTTACTAACTTTATTTAGTTGAGGGGGGCTCTGGGGGTGCTGGTATAGGGGGTAGAACAGTGTAGTTAGTTTGGGTGCTTAGTGACACCCAAATTGCTACCCAATTATTCCAACCATTTATTTAACATTAATCTATACACTAGTTTTCAAACCAGCCCTCAGGCCTCCCCAACAGGCCAGATTTTCAGGATTACTTTGGGTCAGAATAGGTAAAATAACCATGTTTACTAATCAGCTGACTATATCACAATCACATGTGCTCCAGTTCAGATATCCTTAACATCCTCTGGTCGGTTAGGGAGGCATGATGATAGGTTTGGAAACCAATGATCTATAGAATTCTTCACACATAAACACATTATATAGCTATCATACAGACAATTCCCCTCCCCTATTCCAGTCACTTGTTGGATGTTTTAAAGGAGTTTTTTTTTTTTTTCTTTTATTGTACATCTTGAACCATGTATTTCTCAATTTTTAAGTACAAGCAAAATTAAATGTTAAAGTTGTTGATGCATTTTTAATAGACTCCTCCTAAAGCATGCTTAAATGTACACAAAACTGTCCCCACAAAAACAAATAAGTAATTCATATATATACTTACATCAAATGATGTAAGGTTTAGCATGATAAAACATCTTTTAAGTTTGTCCAACTCTGTCGCTTCCATTATAGCAGCAGAAGGTTACAGCCAATTTTAACCTATAGCGCTAGCTTCTATAGAGTAAATGGATACACACTCATGTTTCTTCTCTCTGCCACCACTCAAGTGTTAGGTTTTGTGCCCCTTTAAAGGTGATAATGTATTTTTATGGTAATTAACAAAGGTGTTTTTTGTGAATTTATGATTTATACAATACATGTAAAAAAGAGGCAATTTAGAGCATATTTATGTTTATTTATTACTAGGATGATGGCTTTGTTTATGACCTATACTAATCAAAACGGATTCAAATAAGAGTTATAAATATATTAAAACATGATTTGAAAATTGAAAACTTGGGAATATGGTGAATCCTTTTGATAAGCTACTCAGACTTTTTAATATAATATTATACTAAACATGTAAAACTTGATTTCCCCCCCTCAGTCTTAGGGGCTTGATTTCCCCCCTCCTTAACTGGTCCACCACCTCTAACCAGTGGACAGCAATCAACCTGATCAGATACGATCGGGTTGATTGACACCCCCCTGCTAGTGGCTGATTAGCAGTGAATCTGCAGGGGGCAGAATTGCACAAGCAGTTCACCAGATGATCCGCAGATATTTCACAGCTATCATCAATCCTTTATATTACTATAGAAATCACAATTACATACCCAAGTCAGTCAAATACAGATGCTCTTTTTGACCAGATTATGAATATATGGGGAATATGAAAGCTGCAGCTTTTGAGAGGGCAAGGGCTGTGTGCACCAGAGAAGTGAGAATCATATGGCCAGAGAGTTTGGTGGTGTCTGCAAACGACCATGTGAGAGTGGAACAGTCTTTGGAAAGTGTCATATGTATGTGAATCAGAGAAGTAAGAGTAATAGCTTCTGAGCAGGAGTCAGAAGGATGGACATGGTTATCCTGGAGCAGAAACCAAACAAAATAATGATAGGACCGAATGGGTTCATACCCCCGCCCCCCCATACTGCATCAAAGGATTCTTCTTCTATTATTCTTGAAGAGTTTATGCAATTTGATGAAGAATAATATATTTTTGGATATTACTCTTTAGGCAAATGTGAATAAACATGGTACTAACAGTGAATTATTTAGAAGAAGCACAGTTGGAAACACTTTGTTGAATGCAAGTTCATTTCATCCAGCACATATGATAAAAGCTATCCCCAAAGGTCAGTTAATACATGTCAAAAGAAATTGCTCAACTGTGAATAAATATGAAAACCATGCAGAGGAAATGATAAAAAGATTTATTGCTAGAGGTTATTCGGAGAAACGTTTGAAACAGGTTAAACAACAAGTGGATGTAATGGATAAGAACAAGCTATTACTAAATAAAGCATATGTAAAAAAAAAAAAAAAAGATGAGAAATAAAAAACATACAGTGTAGAATTTAACAATATAAACACTATTATTTGTGCAGTTTTACCTTTATTATACACTGATCAAAAAATGGAACATATCTTAAATAATTCTAGGGTACAAAGACCTTAGGTAACACTCTGTTGCCATTGTTATTATCTATAAAATGTAATTTCTTATATACAAATGGATTTTATGTTTCTGTTAAATGCAAATGATGGTGAAGTGCTATTGTCAATGTAGAATTTGTTTATGAAGCAATAGAGAGATTTAGAATTAAGCAATATAATACTGACATCTCTAATATCTAATATCAGAGAATCTGTAGCTGTAGCACCCTATTACTTTCTATCGAAACCACTGAAATATAGTGAGCTAGATTACAAGTGGAGCACAAAAATATCAGTGTTATTGTGCACTAACATGTTTAACGTAAATTAATAACACAGTAAACATCTAGGGGTAGAGTTACCAAGCAGTGGATGCTGCAATCTACCCTCATAGTTTCCAGATCGCTGGAAACGTAAGATAAGAAGCAGTGTTCATAAGACCGCTACTCCTTAACTCGTCCGCCACCTCTGATTTGGCAAACAGCAATCATCCCGATTAGATATGATCGGGATGATTGACAACCCCTGCAGGGGGTGGCATTGCACAAGCCTTTCACTAGAAATACTGGTGTAATGTTAAATGCTGACAGCATATGCTGTTGGCATTTAGATATGTCGGGCGGGCATGATTCAGTACAGCGGATCAAGTCCGTCCGACATTTTATGAATCAGCCCCCTAGATTTCTGTTTAAGTGAAAGCTTAGACTTGTTTGGGGCATGCTGAGAAACCTTATGTCAGATATTGCTCAAGCGCTAAGCCAAAGGTGGTATAAACCTCCACTCAAGTTATGAAATTCTTTATTATCTTTTATATTATGGTTTTGTATTGAAATTTAAGTTAAATATACTACATACATGCATATATACATATTAAACATGCATAAACAAACATAGACATGTATCAACAAACACACACACATACATATACAGACAGGGAGGTGCTTGTGCAATGCCGCCCCCTGCACATTTGCAGGCAATCTGCCGCTAGCAGGGGGTGTCAATCATCTGATCATATATGATCATGATTATTGCAGTCCGTCACCTAAAAAGTGGCAGAGAAGTTAAGGAGCAGCATCCGCTGCTTATTAAATCCACCCCAAATTCTTGTAATGCTGATTGACTGTTTTTTCACCAGGCAGATGGCAGTAAAAAAGAGAGTAGCTAAATGATAGCTGTTCACAGAGCACTTATTTTGGTGAGCTGAACTAATTTTGAGGTATTATATCTTTTTTTTTAAACAAAGAGATACTATTCTAAGAAAAATGAAAAGATAAGACTGGTAAAGAAACATACCCAACATAACTGATTAAATGTGTATGGACAAAACAGTAGTAGCCCAGCTATGTACCAATTATATAAAACTGCCTTTTGCTCACCATGAGGAGGAAATTAGAAAATCATAAACAACTTCTCTTTGAATTTTGATTGGAGTAGCTCTTAACTTAGTTGCAGGTCCCTTCTTATAAGAAATCTGATAAACAAAGCAAAAATCACAGTGAATCTGTGATTTAGGTGTGTAGCTTTATTAACAATTAAAATCCCTGTTAGGATTGTAAAAAATGGTGTTAAAAAGTCATATTAGACATCCTCCATCTCCATGCCAACAAACTATCAGCAGGTGTGATGATTCTAGGTGCTATCTCATCCATGGGTCCTGGCTCGTATCTCACGTGACTTAGAAGTACAGTCCTAATGCCTAGGTGTTAGGAATCTGTGAAAAAGATCAAAAAGAAAAGGACGCCTCCTAGTGCAATACTGCAATGGTGATATACACAATGACAAATCCTGTGTTAAAATGATACTCACAAGGAGAGCAGCACCAGATGTACTAAATGAGACAGGCTGGGGACTCACAGTGGCCCAGCAACACTGATCTGGACACCGGATAACAAGGTTCAAGAGAGTCCAAGTGTCCAAAGAAGTAGGTTAGGCTCAGGCTTCCATATAAATAATCATGTATTTATTAAAATAAGATATAAAAACAAAGGATATTATGTTCACCCCAAGTATATAAAAACAACAGTGGTAACAGATTGCTATGCTTTTCTCAGCTTGTCTAGCTGTTTCCTCAGGCATATGTTGATACCCATTTCATCTGCTCTAAGCAGACTTTCACTAAGATGTTACCATAACATGTTTACAGCACCCACAGATGAGTTAGAACATAGGATCAATCATCATGCCAGCCGGATCAAAGATAATCAGAGATAACAGGCTGCAAGTCCAAGGAGTGGTTTGCCGTATCAGAGATGCTGGTTGTTTGATTTGACTTTAAATGCAAATTATTGGTAAGTGCAATAACAGCTGGGATTTTATTTGTTAATAAAACTACAAACCTGAATCATGGATGCATTCTTGTTTTTGCATTGTTTAAAGAGATATTATTATTATTAGTAGTAGATTAGTTATTTATAAAACACAAAAAATAAAAAACAAAAAGCAAAAAACAAAAAAAAGCAAAAAGACAAAAATAAAAAATAAAACACAGTTTACTCAGAGAAATACAATGATGCAATACAATCATAATGGTACAATACAATAAAAGACATACGATGAGACATAGGGCTTTATTTAACAAGCTGCATATGCAACTTTGGAGGTCGAGTCTGCAGCCAAAAGTTAAGAAGCAGTCACCAGACCGCTGCTTCCGAACCTTTATGCCAGCTCTTAGCTGGCAGAAAGAAATCACAATTGCAGGTATGGACACAGTACTGATATCTCTGCCGCAAACATAGGAGGCTTGCTAAGACCCAAATTCGACAAATAAACAATGCCCTCCAGCTTCCAAAGTTTAAAACAGACCTTTATTTTGCAAACATGGGTCAAAAACAAACAGTTCATGCCCTTCATCATGCTTACCTAATCTTAACTCCACCTGTGTTTAAATAGTCTACCAATGTGCGACAAACACACACCTTTTGGTATTATATTTACACCGAGTGGTCAAGAATAGTCATAGCATGTCATGTTTCTTTTATTAACAATATATACATTCAGCAACTATATAATGATCCAAAAAACAGTAAGGGAAACACCTCAATCTGTTTAAAATCTTCTCATTAAAAAAGGTTAAAATCAAGGGCCCGATCCGATATGCAGCGTTGCCCGCAAAAGCCGGCAACGCCAAATTTTGCGCTGGTTTGGTATCACATATACGGCGTAATATAGTAGTTACGCTCGTATATTTCACCCTTCGGCCATAGTTTTTTGGCCCATAGAGTGATATACCAAACCCGCACAGTTTGGTATCCAATATACAGCGTAAGGACTTACGTGGCGAAAATTGAGAAATCTTACTCCATTTTCACCTCGCCACAAATTGCAGGCGTAGTAAGCCTTACGCTGAGTATTGGAGCCCCGTAACTCCCTAAACTACCTGCAAAAAAAAAACTAACACCTAACGCATGCACAATGTCTATCTACCTGTCAAACTCAATCCCCCACCGCAATCTTTAATAAAGTGCTTATCCCCTAAACCTCCGCTCCCGGTCCCCGCCGCAAGCTACATTAAATGTCTAATCCCCTAATGTGAGCCCCCTACCCAGCCGCCACCTACATTAAAATGATATATATAATGTAGGTGGCGGCGGGGTAGGGGGCTCACATTAGGGGGTAATCATTTTAATGTAGGTGGCGGCGGGGTAGGGGGCTCACATTAGTGGGTTAGACATTTAATGTAGCTGGCGGCGGGGTCCGGGAGCGGCGGTTTAGGTGTTAATACATTAATTGTTAGGAGTGAGAGGGGGGATTGCGGATAGAGGGGTATACGTGTCGGGCTATGTTTGGGAGGCGTGTTAGACCGTAACGGGAGATTTAATATTTTAGTCAGTTTTTTTAGGTGGCGGCAGTTTCTAAAGTGCCGTAAGTCACTGGCGACTCCAGAAATTTGTACTTACGCTGATTTCTGGACATCGCTAGTTTGTCAGACTTACGGCACTTTAGCAACTGCAGGCGCTGTATATGAGATAGCTCACTGTGCGAGCTGAAACTACGGGCGGTGCAGGTTTCCACGCTTGCGCCGAAACCTGCGCCGTATTTTGGATAGCGCCCCAGATAAAAAAATATTCATTCATCTTTGCATGTATCAATTCATAAACAATCCAATATCTACCAAAAAACTGAAAACAATTCATTCCCTTTGGTGTCATTGAATCCAATTGATAAATCCAATGAATCTCCCTTTCAATTTAACATGCTTACTAGGGATGGGCGAATGTGAAAATTTTCGAATTTCGAATGTAGAACGAATGTTATTACCGAAATTCGAATTCTAAATTCGAATGTCGATAAGAACGAATATTCTTAAAAATTCGAAAATCGAATGTTATTTACAGTTTTCGAATGTCACTTTCGAATTCGAATGTCTACATTCGAAATTCGAATTTTTCGAATTAGAATATAAATTCGAATTTTTCGAATTCGAATATTGCATAATTCGAATATTACATTTAAAAGCATTAGAAATACTATTACAATCTAAATTCGAAATGTTCGAATTCGAATACACGTATTGCATAATTCGAATATTACATTTAAAGAAAAAGCATTAGAAATACTATTACAATCTAAATTCGAATTTTTCGAATTCGAATATTGCATAATTCGAATATTACATTTAAAGAAAAAGCATTAGAAATACTATTACAACCTAAATTCGAATTTTTCAAATTCGAATACACGTATTGCATAATTCGAATATTACATTTAAAGAAAAAGCATTAGAAATACTATTACAATCTAAATTCGAATTTTTCGAATTCGAATATTGCATAATTCGAATATTACATTTAAAGAAAAAGCATTAGAAATACTATTGCAATATAAATTCGAATTTTTCGAATTCGAATATTGCATAATTCGAATATTACATTTAAAGAAAAAGCATTAGAAATACTATTACAATATAAATTCGAATTTTTCGAATTCGAATATTGCATAATTCGAATATTACATTTAAAGAAAAAGCATTAGAAATACTATTACAATCTAAATTCGAATTTTTCGAATTCGAATACACGTATTGCATAATTCGAATATTACATTTAAAGAAAAAGCATTAGAAATACTATTACAATCTAAATTCGAATTTTTCGAATTCGAATACACGTATTGCATAATTCGAATATTACATTTAAAGAAAAAGCATTAGAAATACTATTACAATCTAAATTCGAATTTTTCGAATTCGAATACACGTATTGCATAATTCAAATATTACATTTAAAGAAAAAGCATTAGAAATACTATTACAATCTAAATTCGAATTTTTCAAATTCGAATACACGTATTGCATAATTCGAATATTACATTTAAAGAAAAAGCATTAGAAATACTATTACAATCTAAATTCGAATTTTTCAAATTCGAATGTTGCATAATTCGAATATTACATTTAAAGAAAAAGCATTAGAAATACTATTACAATCTAAATTCGAATTTTTCGAATTCGAATATTTTCGAATGTAATCGTAAAATTCGAAACCGAATATTCGAAAATCGAATGTTAGAATGTTATGTAAACATTCAAAATTCGTTTCGAACGAACTAATGTGTTAAAATTCGTGCCGTTTTTCGAATGTTGCGAAACATTCGCCCATCCCTAATGCTTACCTTGTCGCCACCTGTCCTAGGGATTTGTATTTTCTCAATAATCTGAAAAATGCAATTGGTATTACTTCTACAACTTCTAAACAGAAAATTATTCCCATAAAGTATAACTTCCAATAACTTCAAAAGAACTCTATGATCACAATTATATCAGTCTTTAAAATTTTCATCACAGACATTATTTCACTTGTGTGCTTAATTTGTGCATAAACTTGACACATCTATTGTAAATATAATAATTTTATTTGGCTGTATATCCAACTTTATAATTTTAATTAAAAAATCATTTGTATCCTTAATATAAGGAATCATATTGATAATGTAAGGCTGAAGAATCCTATACAAGAATTTGACTATGTTCATGGATATTGAGCCAGTGCCCTCCACAATAGCTTACCAACTGATACACCCCCTTGTCCAAGAGCTGATTTTCAACTTCACTGACATAATCATCTTTACTCATTATTACCAGAGCACCACCCCAATCATCCCCTTTAAAAAGAAGATATTTTTTACTGCTTAATGCTGATACGTTTTCTTCATACAATTTATACTAAGTTTGCCTCTTCAAAAAAATTATAATCATTAGATTTAAACAAAACCTTTACCTCCTCTATGACCTGTATCCACACTATGACATTGGAAATTGTGATTTAATTTACTAGGTTTTTGTAATCCTAGGCTTTTACAACTAAATGTATTGCTTTGCATAGTCTCAACCAGCTTTTCAGTAATTACTTTAATTGCAAATAGTAATTTCAATCTATTATCTCTGCAAAATGTACTAATTTCCTGCTTCATTATCAATAAATTGCCTCTATTTACTGGAAAATAGGACAAACCTTTATTCAAATATTCAGTTTTTTTGTGTTAACTTAACATGAGAAATCACCCCATACACATTCGCCTGGAGTGATTGACAACCCCTACTTGCGTGCCATTGGGCTAGCGTGAGCAGGGTGACAGCATTGCACAAGCAGACAGGGACAGGAGCGAACCCTGTCCTTCCGGAATTTGTTAAATTGGCCCCATAATATTCATGTGATATTTTCTAGTCAGATTATTACACACAGTATATGCAGCATCAATTTCAAGGGATTTAGCATATAAATAATGTTCATTTAAACTGACATAGAAAGTGTGTATCAAAACAATAAACAAAAAATCCACCTCCTGAATGGGAGTTTTGTGCTACAATGGCTTTGCAATTCTGCTTTATCCAATAAGAAATCTATTACCAGAAGAAAATGATTGAGCTAAACTCTAACACAAAATATTAACCTTTGACAAATAATTCCTGAGCAAAAATGCAAGCATTATGGATTAAAGAGTAATGATGTCATGGATTAAAGAGTAATGATGTCAAAGCTCTATAATGCTTGCATATTGTGCTTTACTTCGGGCCATATCTGTCCCAAAATGTTTAATCTTGTATAGTGAAGCATGTTTGCAATGCACTTTCATTATTTATCTTGCCTGCTTTTTCCTTAATTTACATCTCAAAACTGCCCAAAGAGAGGCTGACATCTATTCCATGGAATTCCAATCCCTGACCTAAATACATGGTGCACATTGATTGTTTGATGTTTATGTACGTTAAATGGCTCCAGTAAAGGAACTCAAAAAGAAGAATGCGAGGAGCACTGGGGACGATGCAAGCTCAAGTGATATATTTATTGATTAAACATATAACATGCAGTGATGTAGGGGAATAGAATCCCCGGGGTAAAATACAGAGTACAATTTGGAAAGCTGTCACACACAGGCTGATGCATTTCAGCTGTCGCCTTACTCCTAGGGCTAGGAGTAAGGCGACAGCCAAAACGCGTCAGCCTGTGTGTGACAGCTTTTCCAAATTGTACTCTTGCATCGCCCCCAGTGCTCCTTGCATTCTTCTTTTTTAAACTCTACGCTACTATTGGCCAGAGTGAGCATGGAGCCTTGCAAGTGTGGCTGCAGAGGTTTGCGTTCAGTCCCGGAAGGAAACGGAAGAACAGGGACATGGAGCACCACAAACTTGTGGCTTTCTTGAGCACATACCGGATCCAGATCCAGGACTACAAGGTATATCCCTGCAGAGGACAGAGCAACAGGTATGCCGCTCCAGGATAACAGCCTGTGACCTGTGAGAATACTGAGGTATGTGCCCTTGATTACAACTGTGAATATGCTCATATGGAAATTTCCTAATTTTCCTAAGTGTACACAGTTCAATGTTAGTATCTTTCGAATAACGTACTAGGAGAGGTTAGGGGGATTCCTCTCCAGGGTACGTGACACTTGTTTCACGGCATATGTTTGGAACATCCCTTGCTCTATTGGTGGTTATATGGGACTCTGCATTGGTGGGTCCAGCATATATTATGATAGCATTGTTCACGAAACGATCACACCATTGTTCTTTCCTCCCCCCCTGTCTGATTGCACTTCAGTAAAGGAAATATGATAAACAATATTCAAGAGACTTGTCAAGGGTTGTGTCCCTGAATTGCAAAACAATTAAATTTTTGCTAACAAAATAATGTTTTCAAATAATTTTAACACGTATAAGATAATGACTTTGGATTGAAATATTTTTTTATTATTGTTGTACAATTTTCACAATACATAGTTCGTTTTGGTGGGAAAGACAGTAAACAAATTTAAAAAGGAATACAAGCCATTAAACAGTCTCTAATGGTCCACCGCTTCCTCCATTTTAATAACTTCTTTTAGTCGCTCTTTACCATGTGTTACCAGTTAAAGCTGCTATTGAAGCCAACAATTATTTATTAAATATTCCATATCTAAACATATGTAACAATCAACATATTTAACTAATAGAACCATTATGCCAGCCAACTGCACAAACCACATTAATGAATTAACAATAAACATTTCTTAACAGATCATCAAACCTTATGAACCTTCAGAGCACACCTTCCAATCTCTCCTATCTTCTCCTATACTCAAATCTTTGTCCCCCTCTGTCCCTTCTGTCATCTTATCCTTATACTTGCTTCTCGTTTAGAATCCAATAGTACCAAACTTGGTTAAAGATTTCAACTGTATCCTGTATGTAAGCAGCTGTCTGACACATGTCAAACATGTTCCTAATCCTTCCAAGTATCTCCCCCCTCTCTGGTACTCCTAGTTTCCAGTGTTTTGCTATAGATGTGCGGGTCACTGTACATAAGATTCTAATGAACTTATTTATTGGTGTGTTAAACCTTGGGTCATCAACATTCAATAATGCCTGCATAGGTGTCAATATAACTTGATCCTCTAATATGGTGGTTAACATCCTAGACAGGTCGAGCCAAACCCTCTGAACACTTGGGCATTCCCACAACATGTGAAAATATGTACCTAATTGTGTGCAGACTCTATAACACTGCGTGGTGCCTCCCTTGACCATATGCGCTGTTTTTAGAGGGGTCAAATACCAGCGAAAAGTTGTCTTTATATCGTTATCCCTCAGATCCGCTCCCAATAAGCCTCTAGCTGAGTTTAAAAAAATTTGATTCCATGTTGTTAAATCAAATGTTCTCTCTAAGTCTGCTTCCCATCGAAGAATAATAGGAGATTTTGCTGTTGTGAGTGATTCTTGGATGTATAAATATAAATGTGATACCACACTTTTCTGTCTATGATCTGCGCTGCACAATCTTTCAAAGATGGTTTTGCATTTGGTCCCTATTCTAGTCCTTAGGTATGATGTGATAGCTGAAGCTATCTGTAAATATAAAAACCAGGGAAGGTGTATCATTCCAAGCTTATCTTGGAGCTGTTGATATGTCATAATTTTCTTGTTGACCAAGAAGTCTGCTATTCTATATAAATCTTTGTGTGCCCATTTATCTATGAGGTGACTAGATTCTCTTGAAACTATATATTTTATGGGTCTTATTAAAGAATTAGCCGGTAAAAATATATAATTTCTGTTGTATATTTCTAACTGTTTGATCATTGTCTTGGTAATTAAATTCTGAAAGATCTTAGGTCTCTCATCAGTATTTTTACCCCATAGTATATCTCCTGGATCATTATAGCCCCCAACAAGTGCTTCTAGTTTAGGCCATAGTATGTCCTCCTGTTTTCTCCCTAAGAGAGAGTTTTGGGCTAGCCTAGCTGCTGAATAATAGTCCCTCAGATTTGGGAGTCCCACTCCCCCCAGCTGTCTATGTCTAGTGAGTGTGTCGTGAGGTATCCTTGCGTGTCGAGACCCTCTAAGATATTTATGAAGGTCTGTTTGGAGAGCTTTCAGGTCAGATTTATCTATCTTTATGGGTAGGGTACGAAATAAATATAGGAGTCTCGGGAGCACCGTCATCTTAATTGACGAGAGCCTCCCATACCAAGAGAAGTTATAACTCTTCCATTTCTGCAAATCAGCTCTTATCGACTTAAACATGGGTATGTAGTTAGCTTTATATAGATGAGTAGAGTGCGTCGTTAGCTTTATCCCCAAATATTTCAAATAGTTTTTCACCCAGTTAAAATCAAAATTTGTTTCAATCAATTTGATAGTTTGCTTTGGTAAGTTTAATGGGAGTGCCTCGCATTTGTCTAGATTTAATTTGTATCCCGAAATGTCTGAAAATTGTTGTATGATGTCATATATGTTGGGGAGAGAAATGAGTGGTTTTGTTACTGTCAGCAGCACTTTGTCCGCAAACAAAGCAATCTTGTGTTGGGACTGTTGTATTTGCATGCCAGTAATGGTTGGGGAGTTTCTTATGTTTGCAGCTAGCGACTCGATGCAAAGCGCAAAAAGGAGGGGCGAGAGTGGGCAACCCTGTCTTGTGCCATTGAGAATTTTAAAAGTAGCAGATTGATATCCTATTGCCCTGATATATGCTGTTGGTGCTGAGTATAAGCTTTTCATTGCTCTCATGAATGACCCCGTAAATCCCATCTTTATCAGTACCGTGTTCATGTATATCCAGTCCACTCTATCGAAAGCCTTCTCTGCGTCCAATGACAGGATCAGAGAAGGCGTCTGCTCGTGCTGTAAATTGTCTATAACCGTAATCATTAATCTGATGTTGTCTGGAGCCTCCCTGTTTTTTACAAAGCCAACCTGATCTGGGTGTATGATAGAGGGTAAGATGTGTTTCAAGTGATTGGCAAGAATTTTGGTCAAGATTTTCATATCCTGATTTATTAAAGATATGGGTCTATAATTTGAGCACAGCGAGGCATTTCTACCTTTTTTGGGAATTACAATTATCTTGGCTTGTAGGAGGTCAGCGGGTATAGGTTGGCCCTCCAATACATGGTTGGCAAATTCAACTATGTGGGGAGTCAAAATCTGTCTAAAAAGCCTATAATATTCCCCCGGGAATCCATCCGGTCCCGGGGCTTTGCCTGGTTTGAGTTCTTTTATAGCCAACACCACTTCAGCATGTGTAACAGCCGAGTTTAATTAGTCTTGATCTTCTGTAGTCAATTGTGGTAGCTTCGCAGAATTCAAAAAATTCTCAAGAGCAGTCTGTGTTTGGGTGCTGTGTTGGACTTTTTCCCCATCATATAGCTTTCTATAGTAATCTGCAAAAGTGTTCACAATTTCTTGTGGGTGAGATGTGGTATTGCCTGATGTGCTCTGTATATGTGGAATGGACATTGAATGATACTCCTCTCTAATTTTTTTAGCTAAATACCTATCAGGCTTATTTGCATAAATAAAATAATTAGCTTTAAGTCTCTGGGCTGCCCTAATAGAATTGTCATTTAATAATGTTAGTAGATCTGCCTTCTTTTGGTTTAGGGAGTTCAATATAATTTTGGAGCCAGTTTGTTTATGTTCCTTTTCTAAAAGGTTAATTTCTTGTTGAAGCTGCAAATAGTGAGTGCTAGCCTGTTTCTTATAATTTGTTTTTTCTTTTATTAGTAGTCCTCTAAAAACTGATTTATGTGCTGCCCATACCGAGATAGGGTTTGCTGTGGAGTCTTTATTGATTCTCCAGTAGTCACTCATGTTTTTTAGTAATCTGTCTTTTGGGTTAGGGTGTTTCAGGCAGGTCGGGTCAAAGGTCCATGTTTTGGTTCTGTTTGGTTCCATAAGGGATCCCAGGAGTAGCTGTGTAATGGAGTGGTCCGACCAAACACAAGTATGTATGTGTGCCTCGCGTAATGTAGGTTGCAGTATTTGACTTGTGAAAACATAATCAATTTTCGTGTAGCATTTATGTGCTGAGGAATAGTAGGTTGTATCAGTAGTGTCCCTGTATAGTGTGACCCATGTATCTTGTAACCCATGTGGCCGGAGTAGCTCAATGACTTTTTTAGCTATGCTTTGTAGTCTCATTTTCTTTTTTGAGATGTTCCCTGTCGTTGCCCTCCTTAGCGCTACAAAGTCTATATTGAAATCACCCACCAATATGATTCTCGATCTAGACCAGTTGGTGAGCAAATTAGTTATACATCTAAATAATGGTTCTTGTTGCTCGTTAGGCGCATAGATATTGCATAGGAGTACTTCGGTCCCCTGTATATTACCCCTCACCATTATATAGCGGCCCTCATTATCTTTCACTGTTTCCTTGTGTTCAAAACCCAAGGACGAGTGAATCAAAATAGAGACTCCTTTAGTTTTAGTGTTAGAGGTAGAATGAAAGTGCTGTGAATTTTCTTTGGACCAATATTTAGGTATTTGTGTCTTCAGAAAGTGAGTCTCCTGTAAAAATAAAATATTTGCTCTAAGCCTTCTATATTGTGTTAGTGCATTCCTCCATTTTATGTCTGAATTAAGGCCTCTCACATTGTGTGAAATCAAGTTAACTCCAGGAAAGTGTAGTATTTCAGCAATAGCAATGTTTCAGTAAAGTAGTGTATTCATTAGTATATAACCATCTCTTTTCACTATTTAAATAACCTGGAGTGTCACATTCTGTGCTATTATGTAGGTCTAATCTTACAGTCCCTGTATTTTTAACCTCGGTGTAGCTCCACAAAAAGGTGTTAATTAAGGTGCAGTTGACTTGGCACAAAACAAACCAATTAAATAACATAAAAAAAACTTATATATTACTGTAAAAAAAACAGTAAAAACAACACAAAATATATATGTTAGTATAACATATAATCAGTGATACCTTGTAGCTCATAATATTTTCTTAATTTACCATAGGTGGTAATGAGTAAAGAATAACGAAATTAAAGAGCAGTGTTAGGTTAACAGATTAACCTATGTATACAGTATATGTTCTAACAGTTTCAGATCATTGTCTAAGCCAATCTAAGTGTATTGCATATAGTCTCCAAAATACAACCCTGATAGTGTTTAGAAAAGAGTCTCACCAATCTCCCATTAAAGTTCAAGTCAGATAAGGTATCATGTCTTGGAACGTTTATTATTCACTTTTATCCAACTGGATCTCTTGAGAGGATGTGTTGAGGTTTGTGCCCCTCTCTTCTCCCCGAGATCGGAATCAGGCGGTATGTCCGGTGTTTCTATACCTAGGGTTTTACACGCCCCAGGAATCTCCTGTATTGTCTTGATTGAAGTTATCTTACCATCTTTAAGTATGTTAAGGGCAAATGGAAAGCCGCAATGATATGTGATTTGGCGTTTTCTGAGCAATGAGGTTAATGGTTGAAGTTTGCTTCGTCGTTGCAGTGTTTTCACACATAAATCTTGGAAACACGTTCCCTTGATATTTAAACGTAGGGTTCTTCCGAGATGCATTCAAGATTTTTTCTTTATCAAGAAACCTGAGGAATTTGATGATCACATCCCTTGGTGGCATATCTTTCTGCGGTCTGGCCCTGAGTGCTCTGTGGGCTCTCTCGATATGGTATTCTGTGTCATCCGTAGCCATTGTGATAGCTTTGAAGAGGCCTTGCAAATAGGTCAAAAGGTCAGCCGGACCAATCGATTCCGGTATACCCTTTATCCGGATATTCGATCTCCTAGTGCTATTCTCAATGTCCTCCATTTTGTCTTGGAGGTCATCTATTTGTTGTTGGTGGAGGGAGATTGTCTGCGACATGACAGCTACATTTTCTTCAATATATTCCTTGTCATTTTCTAGAGCTTCCACCCTGTTTCCCATTTCAAGCATCTCATTTTTGATATCTGCTAGGCTGCTAGTCACTGTGGTATGGAGACTATCAATTTTATCCCAGAGTTTTTCAAAATTTGTTGTGATGTCTTGCTTTGACACTAGCATGCTGAGGTCAGCTTTGGTTACTGGTGTCTGATCATCTATATATTTGCTTTGTTCAGATTCTAAGTCAAAATCCACTTCTGCCTCCATTGAGGTAGTTTCTAGCTGTTTATGAGCTGTATTGGATCTAAGAAATGTATCCATAGAAATAAGCTTATTAAGTTTGTCAGTTTTCTGAAACCTTCTGGTAGACATTGTAAACCAAGCTAGGAGTGCAGGTTATCTCGATCGTTTCTGTACAGTATGATTAATATACTTTTATACATTCAGATATTCTTACTAAGAGATAATGTCCCACTTATTGTATCAGGATTTCATTTGTGGTTCTGTTATCCTTCGCATAAACATCAGTGGGGTTTATCATAGTTGCTAGCGGTGATGATGTTCAATTTTTTAAAAAAATAGTTTACTTTCTGCTGATGTGTACAGCTCCTGCAACTTGCTTTATTTATCATCATTACCGTATCTGCACAATCTGTAATCTTTTCATTAAGGTATTATAGTCATGGTTGTGTGCAATATCAAAAATAGTAATGTCTCAATGATCACCAAAGACTAAACTTGCCAGCCTGAGAGATGTTTATGTGCGTATCTTGGCGCTCTTTCTGTAACGCTTCACCATTACTGTTATATGTCCCCCACTTGTGGCTTGTGTTCCCTGTAAACCCGGTTACCTCTTGTATGGGCTTTGCATCTTGGTGTCATATCGGTCGATGTAGGTGAAACTATTAACAGTCACTCCTGTTCTGCTCCGAGATAGATTTTAGTTAGCTGCGCGTGGCCGCCAAGATGGCGTCTGCTGTGTATATTCGTTCTGTGCAAGAGTGCTATTAGGCGTTTTTCCTCACTTTTTCTTAAAGATTTTCCTCTCAGGACTATAGCAGGGAAATGTGCCACCAACCTCAGTGCCTTCTTAGCCTCTTAGTTTTCACATGTACGGCATTATCCACCTATTTTGCTGTATCACATACCGGAGCTCAGCTCTCACACATCCATCCATGTGTGCTGCTAGGCTCCACCCCCAAGATAATGACTTTAAAGGGATATGAAACCCAGAATTTAGATTTTTTGATTTAGACAATTTTAAACAACTTTCCACTTTACTTCTTTTATTAAATTTGGTTCATTCTCATAGTATCTTTTGTTAAAGGAGCAGAAATGTACCACTGGAAGCTAGCTGAACACATCTGGGGCCTGATGATCTAAAGGTCTCTGGTTTGGCAAAATTATTAAAGAATGCTCACCAGTACTTCCTAAAGCCACTTTTAACCCTGAAAACAGGGTGTCTCGCTAAGGGGTGTATACTGCATTTTCGGATGGGAAAGAGATTAATACATTACAAAAAGTGCCCATGAAAATTGTTATTTTTAAAATCATTCAAAATTAATAATTGAACTATATTGAAAAAAAAAAAAAAAAATATTACTAGGAACATGCTACAAGCCTCCCAACATTAGTGACCCGGAGGAAACTCAACTACTTATCCAAATAGGTAAGGCTGCTAATAACAGTGCTGTAATTATGGGAGATTTTAACTACCCTGATATAAACTGGGCCAATGAAACTAGTAATTCAGCTAAGGGGGATAGATTTTTAAATGTTCTCAGGGATAACTTCTTGTCACAATTAATAGAGGAGCCAACTAGGAGTAAAGCTATATTGGATTTAGTGCTATCAAACAATACAGATATAATATCAAACATAGAAGTTAAAGAACATTTGGGTAACAGTGATCATAACATGGTCACATTTGAAATCTATTTTCAAATGCAGTGTTTTAAAGGCTTAACTAAGACTTTTAATTTCAAGAAAGCAAAATTCAACGATTTAAGGAAATCATTAAATAATATAAATTGGGACAATGTATTTTCTAATAAAAATACAGAGAATAAATGGATAATATTTAAAAATGTGTTAAATAAATATACATATCAACACATACCATATGGTTATAAAAGTAAAAATAAAAAAACAAAGCCATTATGGCTAAATAAAAATGTGTTAAGAGAAATTAGGAAAAAACGTAGGGCATTTAAATTATTAAAAGAAAATAGTACAGACTCAGCATACAATATTTATAAGGAATGTAACAAAGCATGCAAAAAAGCAATCAAATTAGCCAAAATTGAAAATGAAAAATTAATTGCTAAGGATTCTAAGTCTAACCCTAAAAGGTTCTTTAAGTACATAAATAGCAAAAAATCTAAGAAGGATAATATAGGTACATTAAAATGTGTGGAGGGTAGCATGATAAATAATGACAGGGAGAAGGCTGAGGTACTAAACCAGTTTTTTTCTTCAGTATACACAAGAGAAGAACCATTGAATGATACTTTTGAACATAATAGAACATGCCAGTCCATACCACTAACTGGGTTTTGTTTAGAGGATATCAGGAAAAAACTGGAAAATATTAAGGTAAATAAAACTCCAGGCCCAGATGGAATACACCCAAGGGTGTTGAGGGAACTTAGCACTGTTATAGACAAACCTTTACTCTTAATTTTTCAAGACTCATTATCCTCAGGCATGGTACCCCAGGATTGGCGTAAAGCTGATGTGGTGCCACTCTTCAAAAAGGGAAGCAGGGATGATCCAGGAAGCTATAGACCAGTTAGTCTGACATCAATAGTGGGGAAGATATTTGAAGGGATTATAAGGGATTATATTGATGAGCATATTCGTGTAAACAAGATTATGAGTTCTAATCAGCATGGCTTTAGGAGAAATAGATCATGTCAAACTAATCTGATTAGATTCTACGAGGAAGTAAGTCAAAATATAGATAAAGGGGAATCAGTGGATGTGATATACTTAGATTTTGCAAAGGCATTTGATACAGTGCCACATGAGAGATTAATGCACAAAATTAAGGGACTGGGAATAGCTGAAAATGTTAGCTCATGGATAAATAACTGGATAAAAGATAGGGAGCAACGAGTAGTAGTAAATGGATCATACTCAGATTGGACAAAGGTAATCAGTGGCGTCCCCCAGGGATCAGTACTGGGCCCTGTTCTTTTTAATATTTTTATAAATGACTTGGAGCAAGGATTAAATAGCGACATCTCTATTTTTGCAGATGATACTAAGTTAAGTAAGGTCATAAGGTCAGAGCAGGACGAACTGTCTTTACAAAGGGATTTGCTAAAATTAGAACTATGGGCAAGTGAATGGAAAATGAGATTTAATACGGAAAAATGCAAGGTTCTACATTTTGGAAGTAAAAATAAGCAGGCTACGTATTTTTTAAATGGGACAAGACTTAGCCATACACAGGAGGAAAGGGATTTGGGAGTAGTAATAGATAACAAGCTAAAGATGGGTGCACAATGCAGGGCAGCGGCTTCAAAGGCTAATAAGATACTAGCATGTATTAAAAGAGGTATTGATTCAAGGGAGGAAAGCATAATTCTGTCATTATATAAAGCCCTGGTAAGACCTCACCTTGAGTTTGGAGTGCAGTTCTGGGGACCAATTGCTAAAAAAGATATTGCAGAACTAGAAAAAGTTCAGAGAAGGGCCACAAAGCTAATAAGGGGATTGGAGAAATTAACCTATGAGGAGAGGCTAGCCAAACTGGGTCTGTTTTCTTTAGAAAAAAGGCGCTTGAGAGGTGACATGATTACTTTATATAAATATATTCAAGGCCCATATACAGAGATGGCAGAAGCTCTGTTTATTCCAAGAAAATTGTTTCTGACAAGAGGTCATAATTTAAGGTTGGAGGAAAGGAGATTTAATCTCCTGCAACGGAAACGTTTTTTCACTGTGAGAGCAATAAAATTGTGGAACTCATTACCAAAGGAGGTAGTGAATGCCAATACCATAGATACATTTAAAAATAGTCTGGATAAGTTTCTGTATACTAACAAAATTCATGGATATGATTGCTAGTATTAAATGGGTCACATTTTAATGGGGTTATTTAAGCTTAACTGGAGCTTTTTGTAAGTATTTTAGATTTGTATAGGTTGAACTCGATGGACTTCAGTCTTTTTTTCAACCTTATCTACTATGTTACTATGTTACTATTCACACAAAAGTACGAGGGGGTGGAGTGTATTGTTAAAGTGCATCAAAAATCATATTTTATCATAAACTTCAAATTTATATGTAAATTACACAAGAATACATCGTATTAAATATTTTAAATTCATTTTTGAATAATAAATCTCTGCTCACTGCTAACTTCACTCTACCCAGTAAGGTTTCCCTTTTCTAGCAAGCTCAATTACTTTTTATAGGAGACATCTTGCCACTCTCAAGAACAGCCTAAGATAATTCCATAAAGGTCGGTGTGAAAAACATGTCTGATCATCAAGCCCCAGACAGCCAATAACAAGAGGGATGTAGGTTCAACCGCCAATCAGCACTTAGCTCCTAGTAGTGCATTGCAGCCTAGGCACCTAGGTATTCTTTTTGTTAAAGGATACCAAGAGACTGAAGTAAAATATATTATAGATTTCAATTGGAAAGTTGTTTAAATTGTATGCTGTATCTGAATCATGAAATAAAAATGTTGGATTTAATTTTTCATTAATGCCCCTTTAAGTAATAGATTTAGTTTGTGAACACATAAAACTAAGAACACAATAAATAATGTTGGTAAGTTAAATTATTTAAGCAAATAATAAACAACATGGTAAAGTATTGTTACATCAGCTGGTTTCTCAATGTCTCATCCAAGGTGACATTTTACATTTTGTTCAAATGATCAATTGAAAAAAAATGTAATTCCATTTCCAAATATCCACAGCAGCTCTAAATTCAATCTCAAACATTTGTTGGATTCCATTATCAGTCGACTCACATTTAACATTCAGATTTATTTCCATCTTTTTTTTTACCCTGAATACAAATGAAAAATTAAATCAGGAGTTTGAAATATAATTATATAAAATAAAATGAAACATTAAATATGGTTAAAAATGTGCAATTGAAAAGATATCAAAAGAAAATATATTGTTTGCTCACAGTACACTTGCTTTTATGTCTCTCAAATATGCCAAACAAACCCTACTGTTTACCATTGTTCAATGATATTTGTCAGTCAGTTCCAGGAGTTGACAGAAGATTTATTTTAATACTATGAAGACTGATTTATTTATATTTTAGTAACTGAGAAAGTAACATAATGTTCAGATAGTTGTCTATCTTCCCTGACAATTCAAAAAAAATCACAGCAGTGGGGTTCTGGGGGATTCTAAGCACCTACATTAATTATTCTAACACCCTTAAATGTACTAGCTGGTCTTTGAAAGGCACACGTCCAGAACTTTGCCCAGGACAATTGAAAGAAAGGGAAGGGGATTAAAAAATAAATAATAATAATAATAATAATAATAATGATAGGGATAGTAGTGGGATATGTTGTCTGCCACCAGTACCACTTTGGGTCACTGTTAGGAGGAAACTTAACAGGGACTGACTTTATTGAGAGATCTTTATCATGCACATTATTCAGAACTAATTTCTTACAGCTCAGTAAACAACATGCTGTGAGGCAAGCAAGGGACAGAGAAACCTTCACTATACATACTGTTATCAATGATAATAATGATACAAACTTAGCTGAGGTGAGCTATTGTTTAGAATTGAACATTTTTTCACTGTAACATAGGTTTTTGCATTTTTGCTCCATTTCTCACTGTGAACCATTTTAGTTACTTTCTAGTATTGTTCAACATGTATCTACTTTTTTTTTTATCTACGCTGTTTTCATCTCTGTGGTAGTGTGCAAATTCTAACCTAGAAACATTTTGTGCAGAAACCCACTAATGTGACTGATTTCTACCCCTAAATGGGCATTGACTTTAAGATTAAATATTTAAGCCTAACTTAATATATATATATATATATATATATATATATATATATATATATATATATATATATATATATATATATATATGTGTGTATTTTTATATATTGAGACCTGCAATATAGGTTGGAAAATTGTATTTTTCTACTTCCCACAATGAGGCTTGAGTGCTACACACTGATTGGCTTGATTTGCAGTATCTTATTTAATCTGGCCCAATTAACTGAAGCAAAAGGGAAAAGAATGTATCTAAACTATTTTATTGACTCTCTAATTTAGGAAGATTTGGTCTAAATACTGTATATTTGTATAGCATCTTTGGCTTCCCCCAAAAGCCTTGCTCTTTTATACTCAGTTTAAAAGCACATGAAACCCAATTTTTTTATTTCATGGTGTAGAAAGAACATGCAATTTTAAGCAACTTTCTAATTTATTTCTATTATCTGATTTGCTTCATTCGCTTTGTATCCTTTGCTGAAAATCATATCTAGATATGCTCAGTAGCTGCTGATTGGTGGCTGCACATAGATGTCTCATGTGATTGGCTCACCCATATGCTTTGCTATTTCTTCAACAAAGGATATCTAAAGAATGAAGCAAATTAGATAATAGAAGTAAATTGGAATGATGTTTAAAATTGTATTCTCTACCTGAACTATGAAAGAAAAAGTTTGGGTTTAGTGTCCCTTTAAGAATTTGCATCTGTCTAGCTATAGCTGTAAAGTCCTGTTTTACAGTTTAGCTTCCTTGTTGCACAACTGAAAAAGTTGTGATAGTATGGAAAATACAAAAACAAACAGGTAGATTACAAGTTGTGGATCCGTGTTTAAACGCTGAAAAAATGGCCATTTCAGCATTAAAACAGCAGCACAGCCATTACGAGTCTTGTTGGTATAGCTGTACCACAAGCCTTTTAGCTTGTAATGCAACGTCAGTCCCGCACTCAAACATTTTTTTTAATGGGATTCCCATAGCGCTGCCATTATGAGTTTTGCGGTGAGGCTAAAAAACGTGCGTTACACCCTATACCGACAAGATCCGTACCGCCATCTGAGAGCAGTAAGTTAAGAGTTTTACGCAACAAAACCGTTACACAAAATTTATAACTAAAACTGTTACAAAGTACACTAACACCCATAAACTACCTATTAACCCCTAAACCGCCGCCCTCCCGCATTGCAAACACTATATTAAAGTTATTAACCCCTAATTTGTCACTCCTGACATCGCCGCCACTAATAAAATGTATTAACTCCTATTCCGCCGCTCCCCGACATCATCGCCACTATAATAAAATTATTAACCCTTATTCCCCCGCAACCCAACATCGCTGCAACTAAATAAAGTTATTAACCCCTAAACCTTTGGCCTCCCACATCACTACCACTAAATAAACCTATTAACTACTAAACTGCCAGCCCCCCACATCGCAAAAAACTAAATTAAACTATTAACCCCTAAACCTAACAACCCCCTAACTTTACATTAGAATTACAAGATCCCTATCTTAAAATAAATAAAAACTTACCTGGGAAATTAAAAAAAACTAAGTTTAAACTATAAATTAACCTAACATAACTATTAGACTAAAATTAAAATAACTACAAATTAACCCCTTAAGGACAAGGACATTTTTCAATTTCTTACCCTTAAAGGGACACTGAACCCACATTTTTTTCTTTCGTGAATAATTTGCTCCTATTATCAATTTTTCTTCGTTATCTTGCTATCTTTATTTGAAAAAGAAGGCATCTAAGCTATATTTTTGGTTCAGACCCTGGACAGCACTTGTCTTTTGGTGGTTGAATTTATCCACCAATCAGCAAGAACAACCCAGGCTGTTCACCAAAAATGGACTGCCATCTAAATATACATTCTTGCTTTTCAAATAACGATACCAAGAGGATAAAAAAAATTGATAATAGGAGTAAATTAGAAAGTTGCTTAAAATTGCATGCTCTATCTGAATCACGAAAGAAAAAATTTGGGTTCAGTGTCCCTTTAAGGACCAGGGCTATTTTTACATTTCTGTATGTGTTTGTTTTTAGCTGTAATTTTTTTCTTACTCATTTACTGTACCCACACATATTATATACCATTTTTCTCGCCATTAAATGGTCTTTCTAAATACATTATTTTCATCATATCTTATAATTTACTATAAAAAAATTTAAAAAAATATGATGGAAAAAATGGAAAAAAAACACACTTTTCTAACTTTACCCCCAAAATCTGTTACACATCTACAACCACCAAGAAACAACCATGCTAAATAGTTTTTTAATTTTGTCCTGAGTTTATAAATACCTAATGTTTACATGTTCTTTGCTTTTTTGCACGTTATAGGGCAATAAATGCAAGTAGCACTTTTCTAAACCATTTTTTTTTTCAATATTAGCAATAGTCATATTGGAACACTGATATCTGTCAGGAATCCCTGAATATCCCTTGACGTGTATATATTTTTTTTAGTAGACAACCCAAAGTATTGATCTAGGTCCATTTTGGTATATTTCATGCCACCATTTCACTGCCAAATGCGATCAAATAAAAAAAAAAAATCGTCAACTTTTTCACAAACTTTGTCACAAACTTTAGGTTTCTCACTGAATGATTTACAAACAGCTTGTGCAATTATGGCACACATTGTTGTAAATGCTTCTCTGGGATCCCCTTTGTTCAGAAAGAGCAGACATACATTGCTTTTTGGTATCTCACACTTGTATCATGCCCAGCAGTGACGGGGTTAATTAGGTAGCTTATAGGGAGCTTGAAGGGTTAATTTTAGCTTTAGTGTAGAGATCAGCCTCCAACCTGACACCCCCTGATCCCTCCCAAACAGCTATCTTCCCTCCCCCAACCCACAAATGTCCCCACCATCTTAAGTACTGGCAGAAAGTCTGCCAGTACTAAAATTAAAGGCTTTATTTATTTATTTATTTTTTAAAATATATATTCAGCAGTGGTGGATCTCCCCTTAGCCCCCAACCTCCCTGATCCCCCCAAACAGCTCTCTATCCCTCCCACCGCTACCTATTTGCACCCATCTTGGGTATTGGCAGCTGTCTGCCAGTACCCACTTTTCAAAATAAAGTGCCCTTTTTATTATAGATATTTTTTTTGCTGCTCCCCCCTCAATACCCCCCTTCCAAGCTCCCAGATACTTTTTAAAAAAAAATAATTTCCCCCCACCCGCTCCCACCAAGACATGGATCAATGCACATATTAGTGCAGATCGCGGGGCCCCGCACAAACACACAAAGTGCACACACGCTCCCGCACACACCGGGGACTGATCCGACATTGCGCTGGCCGGAAGTGTTCCAGTGATAGGCCGCCCATCCGCCTCCCTGCAGCTGCTCCCACCCACCAAAGATCGGCACCATCGCTGGCCGATGCAGAGAGGGCCACAGAGTGGCTCTCTCTGCATCGGTGTTTGAAAAAAGTAATCACGGCAATACCTTGAAAGCGGCTGGAAGTGATTTGGATCGCTTCCAGCTGCTTTAAACCCCTAATGACGTACAGGGTACGTTGTTGGTCTTTAAAGACCAGTTTGTGTTTGACGTACCCTGTACGACGTGTGTCGTTAAGGGGTTAAATATATTAAATTACTCATGAAAAAAACTAACACTACTAAAAAAATTAACGCCTAGATTTAGAGTTTGGCGTTAGCCGTCAAAACCAACGTTAGAGGCTCCTAACGCTGGTTTTGGGCTACCGCTGGTATTTAGAGTCAGTCAGGAAAGGGTCTAACGCTCACTTTGCAGCCACAACTTTTCCATACCGCAGATCCCCCTACGCTATTTGCGTATCCTATCTTTTCAATGGGATCTTTCTAACGCCGGTATTTAGAGTCGTGGCTGAAGTGAGCGTTAGAAATCTAATGACAAAACTCCAGCCGCAGCAAAAAGCCAGGAGTTAAGAGCTTTATGGGCTAACGCCGGTTCATAAAGCTCTTAACTACTGTGCTCTAAAGTACAATAACACCCATAAACTACCTATGTACCCCTAAACCGAGGTCCCCCCACATCGCCGCCACTCTATTAAATTATTTTAACCCCTAATCTGACGACCGCACACCGCCGCCACCTACATTATCCCTATGTACCCCTAATCTGCTGCCCCTAACAACGCCGACCCCTATATTATATTTATTAACCCTTAATCTGCTGCCCCCAACGTTGCCGCCACCTACCTACAATTATTAACCCCTTATCTGCCGAGCGGACCACACCGCTACTATAATAAAGTTATTAACCCCTAATCCGCCTCACTCCCGCCTCAATAACACTATAATAAATAGTATTAACCCCTAATCTGCCCTCCCTAACATCGCCGACACCTAACTTCAAGTATTAACCCCTAATCTGCTGACCGGACCTCACCGCTACTCTAGTAAATGTATTAACCCCTAAAGCTAAGTCTAACCCTAACCCTAACACCCCCCTAAATTAAATATAATTTAAATCTAACGAAATAAATTAACTCTTATTGAATAAATTATTCCTATTTAAAGCTAAATACTTACCTGTAAAATAAACCCTAATATAGCTACAATATAAATAATAATTATATTGTAGCTATTTTAGGATTAATATTTATTTTACAGGCAACTTTGTATTTATTTTAACCAGGTACAATAGCTATTAAATAATTAATAACTATTTAATAGTTACCTAGTTAAAATAATTACAAAATTACCTGTAAAATAAATCCTAACCTAAGTTACAATTAAACCTAACACTGCACTATCAATAAATTAATTAAATAAAATACCTACAATTATCTACAATTAAACCTAACACTACACTATCAATAAATTAATTAAATACAATAGCTACAAATAAATACAATTAAATAAACTAACTAAAGTACAAAAAATAAAAAAGAACTAATTTACGAAAAATAAAAAAATATTTACAAACATTAGAAAAATATTACAACAATTTTAAACTAATTACACCTACTCTAAGACCCCTAATAAAATAACAAAGCCCCCCAAAATAAAAAAATACCCTACCCTATTCTAAAATTAAAATAGAAAAGCTCTTTTACCTTACCAGCCCTTAAAAGGGCCTTTTGCGGGCATGCCCCAAAGAATTCAGCTCTTTTGCCTGGAAAAAAAAACATACAATACCCCCCCCAACATTACAGCCCACCACCCACATACCCCTAATCTAACCCAAACCCCCCTTAAATAAACCTAACACTAAGCCCCTGAAGATCTTCCTACCTTATCTTTACCACGCCGGGTATCACCGATCGGTCCAGGCTCCGATGTCTTGATCCAAGCCCAAGCGGGGGCTGAAGACGTCCATCCTCCGGCTGAAGTCTTGATCCAAGCCCAAGCGGGGTCTGAAGACGTCCATCCTCCGGCTGAAGTCTTGATCCAAGCGGCAGCTGAAGAAGTCCATCATCGGGCAGAAGTCTTCATCCTATCTGGGTAGAAGAGGAGATCCGGACCGGTAGACATCTTCATCCAAGCGGCACCTTCTATCTTCTTCCATCCGATGATGAGCGGCTCCATCTTCAAGACCTTCGGCGCGGATCCATCCTCTTCTTCCGACGTCCTAAAACAGAATGAAGGTTCCTTTAAGGGACGTCATCCAAGATGGTGTCCCTCAAATTCCGATTGGCTGGATTCTATCAGCCAATCGGAATTAAGGTAGGAAAATTCTGATTGGCTGATGGAATCAGCCAATCAGATTCAAGTTCAATCCGATTGGCTGATAGAATGCGAGCTCAATCTGATTGGCTGATTGGATCTTCATTCTGTTTTAGGACATCGGAAGAAGAGGATGGATCCGCGCCGGAGGTCTTGAAGATGGAGCCGCTCGTCATCGGATGGAAGAAGATAGAAGATGCCGCTTGGATGAAGATGTCTACCGGTCCAGATCTCCTCTTCTGCCCGGATAGGATGAAGACTTCTGCCCGATGATGGACTTCTTCAGCCGCCGCTTGGATCAAGACTTCAGCCGGAGGATGGACGTCTTCAGCCCCCGCTTGGGCTTGGATCAAGACATCGGAGCCTGGACCGATCGGTGATACCCGGCGTGGTGAAGATAAGGTAGGAAGATCTTCAGGGGCTTAGTGTTAGGTTTATTTAAGGGGGGTTGGGTAAGATTAGGGGTATGTGGGTGGTGGGTTGTAATGTTGGGGGGGGGGGTATTGTATGTTTTTTTTTCCAGGCAAAAGAGCTGAATTCTTTGGGGCATGCCCCGCAAAAGGCCCTTTTAAGGGCTGGTAAGGTAAAAGAGCTTTTCTATTTTAATTTTAGAATAGGGTAGGGCATTTTTTATTTTGGGGGGCTTTGTTATTTTATTAGGGGGCTTAGAGTAGGTGTAATTAGCTTAAAATTATTAACTTAGTTCTTTTTTATTTTTTGTACTTTCGTTAGTTTATTTAATTGTATTTATTTGTAGGTATTGTATTTAATTAATTTATTGATAGTGTAGTGTTAGGTTTAATTGTAGATAATTGTAGGTATTTTATTTAATTAATTTATTGATAGTGTAGTGTTAGGTTTAATTGTAACTTAGGTTAGGATTTATTTTACAGGTAATTTTGTAATTATTTTAACTAGGTAGCTATTAAATAGTTCTTAACTATTTAATAGCTATTGTACCTGGTTAAAATAAATACAAAGTTGCCTGTAAAATAAATATTAATCCTAAAATAGCTACAATAATAATTATTATTTATATTGTAGCTATATTAGGATTTATTTTACAGGTAAGTATTTAGCTTTAAATAGGATTAATTTATTTAATAAGAGTTAATTTATTTAGTTAGATTTAAATTATATTTAACTTAGGGGGGTGTTAGGGTTAGGGTTAGACTTAGCTTTAGGGGTTAATACATTTATTAGAGTAGCGGCGAGGTCCGGTCGGCAGATTAGGGGTTAATAATTGTAGATAGGTGGAGGCGACATTGGGGGCGGCAGATTAGGGGTTAATAAATATAATATAGGGGTCGGCGATGTCAGGGGTAGCAGATTAGGGGTACATAAGGATAATGTAGGTTGCGGCGGTGTACGGAGCGGCAGATTAGGGGTTAAAAAAATATGCAGGTGTCAGCGATAGCGGGAGTGGCAGATTAGGGGTTAATAAGTGTAAGGTTAGGGGTGTTTAGACTCGGGGTACATGTTAGGGTGTTAGGTGCAGACTTAGGAAGTGTTTCCCCATAGGAAACAATGGAGCTGCGTTAGGAGCTGAACGCTGCTTTTTTGCAGGTGTTAGACTTTTTTTCAGCTCAAACGGCCCCATTGTTTTCTATGGGGAAATCGTGCACAAGCACGTTTTTGAAGCTGGCCGTGTCCGTAAGCACCGCTGGTATTGAGAGTTGCAGTGGCGGTAAATTATGCTATACGCTCCCTTTTTGGAGCCTAACGCAGCCCTTCTGTGAACTCTAAATACCAGCGGTATTTAAAAGATGCGGGGAAAAAAAAGCCAGCGTTAGCTACGCGGGTCGTTACCAACAAAACTCTAAATCTAGCCGTTAATCTACAATTACAAACAATAAAATACTAAATTACAAAACATTTAAAAATACTAAAGTACAAAAAATAACAAACACTAAATTACGAAAAATAACAAATTAAATTATCCAAAATAAAAACAATCACACCTAATTTAATAACCCTATAAAAATAAAAAAGCCCCCCAAATAAAAACACCCCCTAGCCTACAATAAACTATCAATATCTTTTGTAGTGCATTGCCCTAAAGAAATCAGCTTTTTCCTGAAAAAAAATACAAAGACCCCCCAAACAGTAAAAGCCACCACCCAACCAACCCCCCAAAATAAAAAACCTAACTCTAAAAAAAACTAATCTACCCATTGCCCTGAAAAGGACATTTGTATGGGCATTGTCCTTAAAGGGCATTCAGCTCTTTTAGAATTGCCCAATAGCCTTAATCTTAAAAAAAAAAAAAAAAAAAATCAAAAAACCTCAAAAACCCTTAAAAAAAACACTAAACCCTCTTTAGGTACTCACAGTTGCTGAAGTCTGGCTTGAACGATCTTCATCCCAGCGACTCCATCTTCATCCAGGTGGCTCCATCAATTAGGGCTATTGGGCAATTCTAAAAGAGCTACAGTAAAAAAGCTGAATGCCCTTTTAAGGGCAATGTCCATACAAATGCCCTTTTCAGGAAAATGGGTAGCATAGTTTTTTTTTTTTTTTTAAATTTTGTGGGTTTGGGGGGGGTGGGGGTTTGTAATGATAGGGGGGGTTTGTTTTTATTTTTTTTAAAAGAGCTGATTTGTTTAGGGCAATGCCCTACAAAAGGCCCTTTTAAGGGCTATTAGTAGTTTATTATAGATTAGGGTTCTTTTATTTTGGGATGTTTTTTTTTTTTAAAACGGGGTATTAAATTAGGAATATTTTTTCTTATTTTGTATAATTTGTTATTTTGTATAATTTGTTATTTTGTGTAATGTTTTTTTTTTCTTTTTTTTTTTTTTTAGCCATTATTTTATTTTTAATTGGCAGCAAAAGAGCTGAATGCCCTTTAAGGGCAATACCCATACAAATGCCCTTTTCAAGGCAATGAGTAGATTAGGTTTAACTTTATTTTTATTTTGTGGGTTGGGGGGGTTGTTTTTCTTTTATAGCAAAAGAGCTGATTTTTTTAGGGCAATGCCCTACAAAATGCCCCGTTAAGGGCCCACAAAAGGCAATTTTAAGGGCCTTTGGTAGTTTATTATAGATTAGGTTTTTGTTTTATTTTGGGGTATTAGATTAGGAATAATTTTTATTGTTAAAATCAAGATGTTTGTTAAAAACTATTTACTAACTTGTCTACCTAGTTAAAATAAATACTAACTTACCTGTGAAATAAAAACCTAAGATAGCCACAATATAACTATTAGTTATATTGTAGCTAGCTTAGGTTTTATTTTCATTTGACAGGTAAGTTTGTCGTTAGTTTTAAAAAGGTATTATTTAGTTAATAATTGTAACTTTATTTAGGTCTATTTTATTATGTTAAAGTTAGGGGGTGTTAGGTTTAGGGTTACGGTTAGGTTTAGGATTAGGTTTAGGGGTTAATATAGTTTAATTTAGGTTGTTGCAATGTGGGGGCTGGCGGTTTAGGGGTTAATAGGTTTATTTTGTGGTAGTGATAAGGGAGGCCAAAGGTTTAGTGATTAATAGCTTTATTTAGTGGCCGCGATGTCGGGGAGTGGCGGAACTGGGGTTAATAGATTTATTATAGTGTGGGCGATATTGGGGTGTGGGGGAATAGGGGTTAATAACTTTAGTATAGTGGCGGCAATATCGGGAGCGGCAGAGTAGGGGTTAATAACTTTATTTAGGTGTCGACAATGTCGGGGGCAGCAGATTAGGGGTGTTTAGATGTGGGGTTTATGTTATGGTCTTAGGTTTAAACTTAACTTTTTTTTCCATATAGACATCAATGGGAATGAATTATGGAGCTTTTCATTCCGCGATTGCAGGTGTTAGGTTTTTTCTGACACTCTCTCCCTATTGATATCTATGGGGAAAATGTGCACGAGCATGTCTAAGCAGCGCTTGTATTTTGTGTGGTATGGAGCTCATTGCAACCATATCGCACGCACAAGGCGGCTTTTTCAAAACTCGTAATGGCAGCGTTATGGAGGGTGAAATAACGCAACTTTTGTTGCATTCATTTTGCACCCTCTATTGCACAAAACTTGAAAAAGAGTCATTTTGAAAATTCAATACATGCTGTACTATATTGAAAGCACATTATTAACACATTATTTGATGTTTTACTTTGTGAATTTAATGTGTTTTTGAAAATATACACTCATTTCAAATTTAATGATTCCAACACGTTAAAAAAAAGTTGGGACAGGGGTAATTTAGGACTAATAGTGATGTGTCAAGTTGAAATAAGAAGGTGATGTGAAATAGGTGAGGCAATCGTGTAATCATAGTAAATAAGGAGCCTCTAAAAAAAGCCTAGTCTTTCAAGTGCAAGGATAGGTCGAGGTTCGCCAATCTGCCAACAGATGCGCCAGAGAATAATCCAAAACTTTGAGAACAACATTCCTCAAAGACAAATCGGTAGGATTTTGGGTATTTCACCTTCTACTATGCACAATATAATTAAAAGATTCAAGGAATCCGGTAAAATTTTGGTGCGTAAAGGGCAAGGCCAAAAACTACTTTGGAATGTGTGTGATCTCCAATTCCTCTGACGTCACTGTCTCAAAACTGTGTCTGTAATGGATATCCTAAAATGGACTCAGGAATACTTTGATAAACCGTAGTTAGTCAACACCATTCTCTGCTGCATCTACAGATGCACGTTAAGGCTTTACTATACAAAGCAGAAGCCATACATCATCACTGTCCATAAGCGCCACCGACTTGTCTGGGCTCAGTCTCATCTGAGATGGATAGTAGTACAGTAGAATTGGAATTTGTGGTCTGACTAATCAACATTTTAAATATTTTTTGGAAAAAACATCTGTCATGTTCTCCGGGACAAAGAGGAAAGTACCATTCAAGCAGTTATCAGCACCAGGTACAAAAGCCAGCGTCTGTCATGGTATGGGGATGTGTCAGTGCCCATGGCATGGGTAACTTGCACATCTGTGAGGGCACCATTAATGCAGAAAGATATGTATACATTTTGGAGCAACATAAACTGCAATCCAGATGTCTTCTTTTCCAGGGAAGTCCCTGCATTTTCCAGCAGAAAAGCACCAAACCATATTCTTCCCGGTTTACAAGCTCATGGTTGCATAAGCAGAGAGTGCTAGTGCTAGCATGGCCTGCCTGCAGTCCTGACCAGTCTCTGATTGAGAATGTGTGGTGCATTGTGAAGTACAAAATAAGGCAATAAAGGACTAAAAGACATGGATGAATGGGGGAAAATTCCCCTTGCTAGAATTAACAAACTGGTGCCTTCAGTGCCAAAATTCTTCTTCTCTTCTGTTTTTTTTTTTGCATTTTCCATAGGGCTCCAAATTTTTCGGAATTGGGATTGTAAATTAATAACTCTCCCCTGCCTCTCCTAACTCATGTTTTCTGAGGTTATTTTAAGAGTTCCACTTACTAAAGAATGTAGAGGTGCTTGAGCACTACTAAATAACTTCCAGAAAATAGCATAGGAATTAGAGATAAAGTTAAAGATACCTGAAGCTTTTATTCTTCAGATACAAATGTAAACAATTTCCAGTGTGCTTCTAATATCACATTTGCTGCATTCTCTTTTATGGAGGGAGCAGCAAAGCACTACTGTGAGCTACCTAAACACATCTGGAGAACCATCAATTAGAAACTAGCTTAGTGCATCACTGCTTTTAAACTTTTATTTCAAGTTTAAAAAGATACATCCATGCACATTTAAATGTTGACCTTTCAGTCCCTTTAATACCTAAAAACTAGTAAATATGTGATAATATATATATATTTGTATGCATGTGTAACTGAATATATATGTGTAATTAAGACGACTAGAAATGTGTGATTCATTTCGGATCGATTCGGAAATTCGGCCGAATTCATAAAATTCGGGATTCGGATCGATTCGAATTTCCGAATTAAAATAGTGCCGAATCTACCGAATAAATCCAAATTAGTTTGGATTTATTCAGATTTATTCAGTAGATTCGGATGGCCATGGATTACACTAGTATTGTACAGTATATTAGGTTATATCACTCTGCTATGGGTTACACCTAATATACAGGTACATAATACTAGTCTAATACACAGCACATCCCACCTAACACTTACCAAAATTCCGAATTTCTGAACCGAACCGAATCGAACAGAATCCAGCCAAATTATTCGAATCCGAATGAATCCGAAACAAATCCTAACCGAATTGATTCAAATTTTTCCGAATCGAATCGATGCAAACCGAAATTCGAAAAAATCTGAATCGATCCAAACCGAACCAAATTTTTTCGCCATGCACATGTCTAAATATGACAGTCAGTGACAACATGAACTTTACATTTTGTTTCACCAAAAAGGAGCTAACCCTACTACAAAGTAGACTGATTCCTTCAGTTAAAACCAATTATCACCTAAACTGACACAGAGCTGCCTATGTCACTCACTTATAATTTAGTAAAATTATTATTATTCAAGGTTTAAGATGAGGACAAACATCTTGATTTTTTAGGTGAAGGTGTGGCACTGGCTATTGGATGTGATATTCTGAAGCTCACAACATTTTTAACTTTTATCTCACTGCCTTTCCTATAATTGGTCAAAAAGTACATCTCTTATTCTATCTTGTCATTACATTTAACCACAATCCTTTAAATTGTATTGTTCTTATTTATGCTCAAAATCTTACCATCTTATTACCATCTTAGTGCCAGACTATGGGGTTCATTTATCATTGTGCGGACGGACATGATCCGCTATAGCGAACCATGTCTGCCACACATCAATAAATGCCAAAACCATATGCTGTTGGCATTTATCATTGCACCAGCAGTTCTTGTGAACTGCTGGTGCAATGCTGCCCCCTGCAGATTTGCGGCCAATCTAGCCGCTAGCAGGGGGTGTCAATAAACCTGATCGTACATGATCTGGCAGATTTCTATACGCCGCCTCAGAAGCGGCATATGAGTTAAGGAGCAGCGGTCTTAAGACCGCTGCTTCTTAACTCCTGTTTCCGGTGAGCCTAAAGACTCGTGTGGAAACAAGGGGAATAGGGGCCATTTGGCCCTTGTTATATAGACCCCTATGAGTGAAGTGGTAATTATCACTCACGCTTGTGCACTAATTCTGCTACAAGTAAGATTTTTCTGCACATCGGATGCCGTCCATATTACAAGATGAAAGTAAAAAGTTTTTGCTCTTGTGCTAACCCACTGTGAGCAAAAAACTTACGCCTAGATTATGAGTTTGGCTTAAAAGGCAGCGTTGAGAGGTCCCAATGCTGCTTTTTTAGTTGAAATAGTTTTTATTGTCATACACATAGAAAATTACAAGCCACATTACCTTAACTTATATATCACAATTCCCCCCTTGACCCCCGATGAAGATCAAATAGTCCAACAGTAGTCTGTCAAGAGTGGAGATATCAATCGAATGACCAATGAATCAGCAAGTCCAACAAAGAGTGTTATTTCGATCTAGACTGTGAGGCTTGCAATGTCACATATCAATACAATACTACCGGGGTTTGGAGAGTGGGAGCATGGGAATAGCAGGGAAAAAGACACAAAATAAACCAAGATATACAAGGTAGTTTCTTTCCCCTCTCCCCTCCCCACCCCCGATATCCATTTTGTGTATGTTTGTAGTACCTCCCCCCTTTAACAACTTTTCAACAAACAATAACTTTATCTTAAAAAACAAAAACCACATCCAACTTGCCTGCCGCGCCTCTCCTCCATCGCCGAATCTGGGAGAGGGGTCCCCCTCCAGTGTTAGGTCCAGTCCGAGTCTCTAAGTCATTTTACCCTCTCTAGTATCTTATGAGTTTTCTCCCCCACCCGTTCTACCTGTTGCTTGGTTGGTCGTCTCTGGGAGTCCAGATCGTTAGTGGCCAGCTAAAATCCAGTAGTTCCACACCTTGAAAAATTGGTCCTGACTACTCTGTATAAAGGCTATCGTCTCCGACATTTTATAGGTGATTTGAATCTTATCTATTACTTCCCCCCAAGAGGGTACCCCTGTCTTCCAGTGTCTTGCAACACATATTCTAGTTGCTGTACATAGAATGTGAATAAACGTGTTAATAGATGCATTGAACGGTCTTACCCTGTCATTTAATAGTGCTTGTGAAGCAGATAGGGAGATAGTTTCAGAAAGTACCTCACTAAGAAGTTCGGATAGTTTAGACCATATTTGTTTAACCTGAGGGCAATCCCACCACATATGCATGTATGTACCTGTTTCAGCACAGCCTCTGTAACACAGCTTATTACCTCTTTGGGTGTAATGCGAGGTGATGATAGGGGTGAGATACCATCGAAATGATGTTTTAATACTATTCTCTCTAAAGTCTGCACTAGTTAGCCCTTTACTAGATGTGTGTAAAATGATTTTCCAGTCTTCTAGTTTGTGATTTATATTTAGTTCCTCTTCCCATTTCGTCATAACAGATGTCTTGGAGGTATCAGATCTAAGCATTCTAAACTTGGTAATAGCTGAAGCTACTTGTAAGTATAAAAACCACTGTAATTTTTCTGGTGCAATTTTATCCTGAATTTGTTGGTAGGTAGCTATTTTATTATTATGTAAGAAGTCTGCGACCCTGTATAGTCCTTTGTTTTCCCATTTTCCGATCTGTAAATGAAAATCTACACTCAGAAGGGTTCTTAGTGGTCTAATCACCGAATCTTTGGGAATGAGGTGTAGTGAACCGGTTAGCCAAGTCCAGGTCTGCATCATCTCTACTGTAGGCCTTGAGGCAGGTGTATCTTTAACGGGTTGTTTCCACTGTCCCCACAATAAGTCTTCTGGTCGTCTATATCCCGCCATCAAAGTCTCCACCCTTACCCACATTATGTCATCTGAGTTCTTATTCATCAGGGTAGTTTGCGCTAGTCTAGCTGCCTGGTAATAGTGAGTCAAGTTTGGAACCCCCACTCCCCCTAATTGTCTGTGTTGTTGTAGGACGTGTGAGGGGATTCTAGCCTTTTTACTTCCTCTCAAAAAGCCTATCAGATCCAATTGCAACTTTTTTAAGTCGGTTAAGGGAACCCTAATTGGGAGGGCTCTAAAGAGATACAATATTTTGGGGAGAATATTCATTTTTATTGCCGATAGTCGGCCATACCAGGAGAATCCACCTTTTTTCCATTTGTTAATATCTTTTCTTATCGTTTTATATAAGGGGATATAGTTTAATTTATACAGATCTGCTATATTATTTGGTAATTTAATCCCTAGATATTTTATCGCTGCATTGGCCCATGAGAATTCAAAATTAGTTTCTATTCATTTTCGGGTGTGGTCAGGTAGAGCAATGGGAATCGCTTCACATTTCTCCAAGTTGACTTTGTACCCCGAGACATCAGAGTATTCCTGTAGAACCCGATATAAGTTGGGAAGTGACATAAGTGGTTTGGTTAATGTGAGAAGCACATCATCTGCAAATAATGACACCTTGAATTCTTGACCCCCGATTGAGACTCCATGGATATCTGGAGATAGGCAAATAGTCGCTGCTAATTGCTCTATACAAATTGCGAACAACAATGGTGAGAGTGGGCAGCCCTGTCGTGTTCCGTTTAGAACCTCTATAAGTTTTGATTGATACCCCGCTATTCTAACATTAGCTGTTGGATGTGAGTATATACTTCTAATAGCCTGTAAGAACTCTCCGTGGAAACCCAATCTATTTAATACCTCTAGCATAAAGTTCCAGTCTATCCTGTCAAACGCCTTCTCTGCGTCCAACGAGAGGACCAGAGAAGGCGTTTTTGTTTTGCAGAGGTAATCAACTAGGGAGATTGTGCGCCTTGTATTATCTAGGGCTTCCCTACCTTGAATGAAACCCACTTGGTCTGGGTGGATCAGGGATGGTAAGTGTATTTTTAGTCTGTTAGCTAAAATTTTGGTAAAAATCTTGATATCCTGATTAATTAATGAAATGGGTCGGTAACTTTGGCATAGTTTTGGATTTCTTCCGGGTTTGGGTATAACTACTATTTTGGCTTGTAAAATCTCTAAGGGAATTTCTTTACCTTGCAGAATGTCATTGCAAAATGAAACTACATGCGGGATTAAGATAGATCTAAATAGTTGATAATATTCCCCTGGGAATCCATCTGGGCCTGCCGCTTTCCCTGGTTTAAGATCTTTTATGGCATTAATGACCTCCATAGCAGTAACCTAAGCGTTTAGTTCATTACTAATCTCTTTATCTATAGGGGTAAGTTTAGCTTCATCTAAAAACCTTGTCAATAGTTGTGTGGTGTTGCTATTTGGTTTTGTTTTTTTACCATCATATAGACAAGCATAGTACTGTGCAAAAGTATCGGCAATCTCTTGGGGGTTTGAGGTGTATGCTCCATCACTTTTTTGGATGAGTGGGATTGTAAAGGATTTGGTCCTCTCCCTCAATTTGTAGGCTAGATATCTGTCTGGCTTGTTAGAATATAGAAAGTAGTGTGATTTTAGTCTATGGGCCGACCTTATAGAGGTGTCATTCATAATTTTAGCCAATTCTTGCCTTTTAGTTTGTAATTGTTTAAGTGTTTCTGGTGCTAGAGTTTGCTGGTGAGACCTGGAGAGAATGTCTATCTGTTTTTGTAAGGTGTCTGTTTGGAGTCTATTGGCTCTGGTGAGAGCTGTTTTTTCCTTTATGAGTAAGCCTCTAAGATAGGGCTTATGTGCTGCCCAAATGGCAATTGGGTTGGAGGTCGTCCCTACATTAAAATCCCAGTATTCCGTTAATGCCTTGGATAAGGACTCCCGTGTTTTAGTGACTTTTAGTACATACGGATCATAGGTCCAAGAGCGAGTTGCACTAATTTGAAAAGTTTTTTTAAAATCTATTTGGACAATTGAGTGGTCTGACCACGCGCATGCATGTATCGTGGAGGAGATTAGGTCTGGTATTAAGGTTTGGCTCATATAAATGTAATCCAATTTGGAGTAGGATTTGTGGGCACTGGAGTAATATGTGAAGTCGTTGGTCCTACCATATAGAGTGTCCCAGGAATCTAAAACATTATGTTCTAGAAAGATTTCTTTTAGCTTTTTGACTGTGGAGTTATGCCATAATTGCGTTTGAGATAGTGTGATTTTACTGCTACATTGGTGTGTATGCATAGAGACATTAAAGTCCCCCCCTAAGATAATTCTGGACTGTGACCACTGGGTTAACAATTGAGAGATACAAGTAAAAAAGGCTGCCTGCGATTCGTTCGGAGCATAAACATTACATAGGACTATCTGTTTATCGTGTATCCTCCCCTGTAGTATCAGAAATCTGCCTTCTGGGTCCCTAATTGTGTCTTCTATTACAAATCCTACCGATTGATGAATTAATATGGATACCCCTCTTTTTTTTTTGTCAAATGTGGAATGGAAGTGTTGGGTATATCCCTTAGCCCAATATTTAGGAATTACCTCCCTAGTGAAGTGTGTCTCTTGAAGCAGTATAATGTTTGCTTTTAATCTGGTGTATTGGGTCAGTGCTGTCCTACGTTTAGTGTCTGTGTTGAGGCCCCTAACGTTGTGTGAAATTAGTCGTAGATTGTTAGTCATTACTCACTGTGTCTTTGGTGGGGAACCCCTCTCCCCGGTTCGTTGTTACAGTGTTCAGCAAGACAGTCTGCAGGTATTGGTGGAGCTGTCTTCCCATGGTAGATGGGATATGTCGGCGAAGGAGGTGGCACGGCAAATCAAAAACAAAAACATAAACATAGAGATTAGTAAACAATTTAGTTAATCTTCCAGCAAAGGTATATCTCATGAGGCTACTGAATCTATATGTCCTGCATGGAAAGAACAACATGAAAAAAAAGAAGAGAACAACACCCTTAACCCCACCCCCCCCCTGAAAGAAAAAGATTTTAATCAAAAAAACTTAGTTGCCTAGTGCAATAACTGTAAGTATTTATACTATATGAAATTTGGCATCTTACAATCCAGTAGTTATCAGGTACTGAACATGACATGCTCAATTGTCCTTCTGTATAACTACAGTCCTGAGATGGATCATCTAATATAGATTGTTCATAGAAAGAGATTGTCAAGGTTTATTTTTCCTCTTGGGAACTCTGGTCCACCTTTGTCTCTGGCTGTGGGATGTGTCCTCTTGTGTATGGGATGGATCTTCTCTTCCCTTTAGCTGTGGTATTTCTGGTGGTTCTAATTGTAGACTTCGGCATATATCAGGAATTTCTGTAACTTCTTTGAGGTTCAAGGATCTTCCATTGTGTAGTATATAAAGGCAGAAAGGGAAACCCCACCGATATCTAATCTGATGTTTTCTTAGGAGTGCTGTTAATGGTCTTAATTGGCTTCTCCTTTGGAGAGTTCGTATGCAGAGGTCTTGATAGAATTGTATTACCATTCCTTGAAACTTAAAAGTAGGGTGTTTCCGTGCCGCTGCAATTATTTCCTCTTTTTCTGGGAATCTAAGAAGTTTGACGATAACATCTCTGGGAGGTGCATCGTCTTTGGGTTTAGGTCTTAAGGCTCTGTGTGCCCTTTCCATTAGAAATTTCTCTTCGCTCACTTCTCCAGTAATAGCTTGAAATAGTTGGTGAAGATATATAGATAGCTCTTCCGTCGAGACTGTTTCTGGAATCCCCTTCAGTCTCAAGTTGCACCTACGACTCCTGTTTTCTAGATCCTCTAGCTTGTCTTGCATCTCATTTACTTCTTGCTGTTGTGTGGAAACCTTTTGTGTGAGATTAGTTAACTCATCAGTTGTAGAAGCCTCATTTTCCTCCAGGCTAGCTACCCTGGAGCCTAACTCAGAAATTTCTTGCTTTATATCTGCTAAACTAGTTGTAACTGTGTTTTGAAAAGCATCTATTTTTTCCCAAAGCTTATCAAAGTTCTTATTGATATCCTGCTTAGATACCAAGGCCTTGAGGTCTGCTCTTGTAGCTGGAATAGTATCTTCATCATTGATCTGTGAGTCTGTCTCAGAGTCATTATCTTCCTCTGTCGCTGCATTTACAGATTCCAGCATTTTCTCACTTCTAGACGGCTTAAAGAAAAGAGAAGCAGTTGCTGGTTTAGATCCCTGGGTGGGTTTATTCTGCTTTCTGACTGACATGGTGTATGAAGGCAGCTAATGTGTATTCAGAATACAAGAGACAAATCAAGAGGTTATAACTGAGGTCTTGGTATTAAGGATAGATGTAGTTTAGAGTAAAGAGATCTTGCAAATGGATGAGTACTAGTGTAGAGGTTTATTGCAAATAAGCAGTTAACAGTTCATTTCCCTTCTTGGGCAGATATGCTCTGCTGCTGAAACCTGCTACTGCAGGGCCTGGATAGTTGATCACTTTTAGGGAATTTCATGCAAAACCTTTCAATTCTCTACTGTAGATCATCAATCATTTAAAGTAAGAGTCGCTTCATAGCCCATAATAATGTATATAAAATGCTTCCCTCTGTTGATATGATGCTGATGGATAGCCAGAGTTATAGCAAAAACACAGTCAGCCACATAGCAATTATGATAGATAATAAACAATGGGAGTGTGTGTGAGCTGTGTCTTAGTTTCTGTAGATTTTGGCTTTATTCATTTCTTTGGGAAGCATAATGTAGTTTCCTGCTTTAAAACCTTGAGTCATCTTGTTAACGTTATGCTGACATTTTACCTTTTGGGCCTTTGTATGTGAGCAAGGATTCCCAGATGATTGTGTTCATTTGTAATGAAGCCTGGCTTAGTCCTTTTGTGCTCTCATTAAATATTGGTAGTGTCTCTATTATAGTCTTGAGTGAGTGCCATGACTGGTAATATTTGTTGACCCACACTGATAAGTTATACGGCTCCCAGACCCTCTTACCGCGTTTTCAATTGTGGTCTGTTAGCCCTCCTCCGTTTCCGTTACCGGAGCGTCTTCACAGCTTTGCAGATGGTATATAGGGTCAGACCGCTGTGTCCTATTGCTTAGGAGCCCTCTTCTGTGTCTTAGGGCATAAGGGACTGTTTGAGCGCTCAAGTTGGTTGAATTAAGTGGCGCGCTGTCTCCCGATAACAGCCACGTGGGTAAGATGGCGATCGGCATCAGTCTGCTCCATAAAGCTCCGTGGTAAAATATTACCGATAGCGCCTCAAATCTCTCCAGCTAGCTCTTTGCGATACCCACTGTAGTCTCCTGAGTGTTCAGCAATTTGAATTAGGCGTAATTGCCTTTAGATGCTCACATTTATTACAGTTCAGCACGGAGCTCAATTGTTAAGCTGCCATCTCCTTTGAGCTCCAGGCTCCGCCCCCCAATGCTGCTTTTTATCTAACGCTGGTACTACAAGTCAGGCAGGAAAGGGTCTACCGCTCACTTTTCTTCCACGACTCGAGGCTACCGCAAATCCCCTTACGTCAATTGCATATCCTATCTTTTCTATAGGATTTGCCTAATGCTGGTCTTACGAGTCTTGGAAGAAGTGAGCGGTAGACCCTCTCCTGTCAAGACTTCTACCGCATTTAAAAGTCAGTAGTTAAGAGTTTTATGGGCTAACGCCAGAACATAAAACTCTTAACTAAAGTGCTAAAAAGTACACTAACACCCATAAACTACCTATTAACCCCTAAACCGAGGCCCCCCCACATCGCAAACACTATAATACATTTTTTAACCCCTACGTACATTATACTTATGAACCCCTAATCTGCTGCCCCTAACATCGCCGCCACCTAAATTATAGTTATTAACCACTAATCTGCCGCCCGCCAGCCAATAGAATGCAAGGTAAATTCTATTGGCTGATCCAATCAGCCATTCAGATTGAACTTCAATCCGATTGGCTGATTAAATCAACCAATCAGATTTTTCCTACCTTAATTCCGATTGGCTGATAGAATCTTATCAGCCAATCGGAATTCGAGGGACGCCATCTTGGATGAAATTATTTAAAGGAACCGTCATTCGTCGTTAGTCGTCGTGCTGGAAGGATGCTCCACGCCGGATGTCTTCAAGATGGAATCCCTCCTCGTCGGATGGATGAATATAGAAGATGCAGCTTGGATGAAGCCATCTACGGGTCTGGATGTCCTCTTCTGCCCGGATAGGATGAAGACTTCTGCTGGTCTGGATGTCCTCTTCTGCCCCATTGGATGAAGACTACTGGACGGATCGGATGACCACTTGTGCCCGGCTGGGTGAATACGGCTCAAGGTAGGGGGATCTTCAATGGGGTAGTGTTAGGTTTTTTAAGGGGGTATTGGGTGGGTTTTAGAGTAGGGGTGTGTGGGTGGTGGGTTGTAATGTTGGGGGGGTATTGTTGGGGGAGCTGATTACTTTGGGGCAATGCCCCGCAAAAGGCCTTTTTAAGGGCTATTTGTAATTTAGTATAGGGTAGGGCATTTTATTATTTTGGGGGGCTTTTTTATTTTATTAGGGGGCTTAGATTAGGTGTAATTAGTTGAAACTTCTTGTAATTTTTTTTCTGTAATTTAGTGTTTATTTTTTTCGGAATTTAGTGTTTGTTTTTTTTTAGTAATTTAGTTTATTGAATTTAATTGTAATTAATTGTAGGTAGTTTAGGTAATTAGTTTAATGATAGTGTAGTGTTAGATGTAATTGTAACTTAGGTTAGGATTTATTTTACAGGTAATTTTGTACTTATTTTAGCTAGGTAGCTATTAAATAGTTAATAACTATTTAATAACTATTGTACCTAGTTAAAATAAATACAAACTTGCCTGTGAAATAAATATAAATCCTAAGATAGCTACAATGTAACTATTAGTTATATTGTAGCTAGCTTAGGTTTAATTTTACAGGTAAGTATTTAGTTTTAAATAGGAATAATGTTTAAAATTTTGTTAAATTTATTTCGTTTAATTTAAATTATATTTAAGTTGGGGGGGGGTTAGGGTTAGGTTTAGACTTAGGTTTAGGGGTTAATACCTTTAATATAGTAGCGTCGATGTTGGGGGTGGCAGATTAGGGGTTAATAAATGTAAGTAGGTGTCAGCGATGTTAGGGCAGGCAGATTAGGGGTTAATAAATATTAACTAGTGTTTGCGAGGCTTGAGGTTTAGGGGTTAATACATTTATTAAAGTGGCGGCGATGTCCGTCGGCAGATTAGGGGTTAATAAGTGTTGTTAGGTTGCGGCAAAGTTGGGGGCAGCAGATTAGGGGTTAATAACTATAATGTAGGTGTCAGCGATGTTGGGGGCAGCAGATTAGGGGTTTATAAGCATAATGTAGGTGGCGGCGGTGTCCGGAGCGGCAGATTAGGGGTTAATAGTATAATGCAGGTGGCGATGATGTCGGGAGCGGCAGATTAGGGGTTAATAAGTGTAATATTAGGGGTGTTTAGACTCGGGTTCATGTTAGGGTGTTAGGTGCAGATATATTTTTTATTTCCCCATAGGAAACAATGGGGCTGCGTTAGAAGATGGACGCTGTTTTTTTGCAGGTGTTAGGTTTTTTTCCAGCCAGCTCAGCCCCATTGTTTCCTATGGTGAAATCGTGCACAAGCACATTTAGCCATCTTACCTCTACCGTAAGCAACGCTGGTATTGAGGTGAGATGTGGAGCTAAATTCTGCTCTATGATCACCTTTTTGCGGCTAACGCCAGGTTTAAAAAAACCTGTAATACCAGCGTTGGCTTAAGGGAGCAGTGGAAAAAAAGGAGCGTTAGAGCCGCAAGCCTTACCGACAAAAACTCGTAATCTAGCCGTTAATTTACAATATCATAATTGCATTAAAATATTCCCATTAAGACTTACATGGAGCATGAAAAAGAGTGAAAAGTGGGGGGAAAAATTCTAACACATGATGTTTTTTGGTAAAATATATATCTATACCTATATATAGATGATTATTGAAAGTGATGCACAATAACTATAAAAATCTGACAAGAAAATATCACCTGAACATCTCTATGTTAAAAGGGAAGATATTTTACCTCAACATTTCTTCAGCTCACCAGAGTAAGTGCTCTGTGAACAGTTATACTTCAGGTGCTGTAAAACTGCAAGTTGAAAAAAAAACAAAAAAACACAATAGCAAATCATTCATGCATTGCTTTGCTGTGATCTCATTAGATTTCACAGTAAACATCCTTAAACTGAACAGAAAAATAACATGACTGTGTCTGCACATGTCAGATGCACACTCCCTTGCAAGGCCTGGGACTAGCATTTTTTACAGTGGGATGTGAATATTTAGGAAATATTGAGGTAAATATCTTCCTTTTTATAGAGAGATGTTCAGCTTTTTACAGCTATGCTGTATCATTATCAAATGCTTCAACATTTGGGTATTATGTCCCTTTAAACATGAATATTGCATACACATTTTATGGGGCGGAGCCTAGCAGCCCAGGATGATGGCCACACTCTAAAAAGGCTCTGAAGCCTTAAACGTTGCTGCAGCAATCAGAGCGGTCCCCAGTTCACAAAATCTATAGGCAATAGTACCTAACCTCCAATACATGTTAGAAATGATTCCATGTTAACAAGCATTATCGCTGACAAAAACAAAAAAACAGCAGTATTCAGGATGGAAAAGGACCTCTCCACTTTCTATGAGACTTTGGGAATCACTGTAGATGAATCTTAAACACTGGAGACTCAGGCCAAGACTCAACCACAACATGAAGATGATGCTGCTCCTTTTTAACAACAGCCAGGAAGAAACTCCATTCTTATAAAGATTAGGCACAAACTCACCTATAGGCAATGGTACCTAACATCCGCTACATGTTAGAAGTCATTCCATGTTAACATACCTCACAGCTGAGTGGTGATTTGGCTTAAAAGCAGCCGTAGAGTCTGAAATGTAAGAACGTCACGCCACGGCCTAACTGACATGCAGTGGTAATGAGGCCTTGATCGGCGCCTTGTACATCAGCGCTTCAAAGGCAGGTCACCTACCTGAAACAGCCATCTGACGACTTGACACATCGGGGCGCAAAATGCACAGACAAGGGGCCCCACGCCACCGAAGACAGGAATTGTCACCACAGGTACTACTACAGGCTACGGCCTGAGACAGAAGTGATGCAGAGACTTTTCACTCTCTCCCTTGAGACCTGTGACAACTCTCTCCAGAACTGCCATCTCTCCTGTCAGCCCGGTCTCACACTATAAGAAGTTGTGTGCTTACTACACCTACTGACCACCTCACACATCAAGGTGAGAGACATAGGAATAAAACCAGGCCTAAACACTCCAACAATCAACCTGTTTGGGAAAAAAAAGCTTACAACTAACCTCTAGAGACCTAATCACGAAAAGTGCCTACCTACACTTCTTGCTAGAAGGTATAAGTACCCCATCTACACAACACCTTCTAATAATTAACTCTATTACACAACAAAGATTGTGGTATGCCCTGCAAATGTGTGCATAAAGTGGAGAAACAGGCTCAATCAATAATCATGAGCCACTACATGAAAGCTTAGAACAACACTACAAATACTGCCCTCGAGCAGCACAAACAACACTCAGGAACTCCCAAACTTGAACAGGGTCATCCTAGTACCTCCACTATTACAAAAGAAGACCTCAAATCACTTTCCTCCAAGGAGGACATTAAAGAAGTACTGACAGAAGTCAGAGGCCTGTTCAGTGAACTGAAAAAAGATATACAGTATCTCTCATCACTTCCAAAGTAGATAAGGTAGAAAGCTCACAATCACCACTTCAATCTACTCTACAATGAAAATCCCAACATATATTTTAACATTCTGAAACCATATCCTCTCTCTCTCGATATCCGCAACAGGAGGAATAAACTCCGTCTGAGAGGAATACCAGAAACCATCAACCCTGCTTCACTAAATGTGTATGTACAGGATCTTTTTAGAACAATAAAGGGCAATGAAACATCACCAGAAGTGACACTTGAACAAGCCCATAGATCACTACGACAAAAACCTCCTAATAAAGCCCCACCACGAGACGTTATAGTCTGCTTTCTTAGCGTTTTGTAGACAAGGAAGAAGTCGCCAAGTGTGCAAGAGTCAAATCCCCTATCACACCCAGGATTCCTAATCCATTTTTTCTCTGAAATATCCCCTGCTACCCTTTCAAAAATGCAGAGACTTTAAACACATAAAAGAAGTTCTATGCCGACACATCACTTACAGATGGGGCTTCCTGCTAAGCATTATCGCTGACAAAAACAGGAAAACAGCAGTATTCAGGATGGAAGAGGACCTCTCATCTTTCTATGAGTCTTTGGGAATCACTGTAGACAAATCTCAAACACTGGACACTCAGGCCCAGGCTCAACCACAACATGAAGATGATCCTGCTTCTCAACAACAGCCAGGAAGAAACTCCATTCTTATAAAGATTAGGCACAAACTCATTCCATCGATACCATCCTTGTTAGGACAAGGGACTCGTGAAGACAGATGAGTAACACTTGTCTTTTCCTTACACTAAAGTTTTTGTTCTCTCTTTCTATAATGTTGAATTTTAATGTTGTCATTGCTACACCTAATTCACATGTTTCACTAAGGTGAATCTGCCAATGACTAAAATACATATCGCCATCTGACCCAGTCATATATGGTTGTTGACACTAATCTGATTTTTTTCTAGCCATAACAGTATTAGACTATTTTAACTCTAGAATAATTCCTTAGCTATACCCTCTACAAAGAAAACACATCAAACATTCCTCATGCATATATGTGAGCTGGCAGCTCTAAGGCTGATGCAACATCTCTGTATTATGTTGCTAAATCGTTGAAATAGATCAGCTGTTCAGCTTATTATAACACCAAATCACCCTCTAACTTACACCACCCTCCCATTGCCATCATGGCTATCACACCTGTGATACCCACCCTCCTCAACTGGGACATCCCTGATATAGTTTTAAAACCCCAAAATATTACAGATAGGTAGGGTGACCATATTGCTGCTTTAAAAAGGGACATATATCAAAAATACACCCTGTCAAAGATAGACATCAGCCAATCATTCATAAATAAGGTCTTTTCACTCTAGTACAAACCAACAGCAAAAGTCAAAGTGAACTCAATTTTTTCAGACTCCTTTGACATTAAGAATGGCACACGACAGGGATCTCCCCTTTCACCCATCCTATTTGCCTTGTCCATTGAAGTCCTTGCTCACAAAATTAGAACTAATCCTTATATTAAAGGAGTATTCACATCGCATCTGAGTACAAATTAGCGATGTATGCCGATTACATTTTATTAACACTGACAGACATTGAAACTTCACTACCCCCACTGCTAAAGGCTATATCTGAATATGGTAAACTCTCTAAATTCCACCTAAATTTGTCAAAATTAGAAATACTAAACATTTCAAGCCCAACTCATACTATAAATAATCTGAAACTGGCTTGCCCATTATGCATACAATACACACAACTAAATTATCTACGAATAGAGGGGCGGGACTAACCGCCGTTGCTGCTGGACACATTCCTGCAGAGCTCCAGACTTCCAGTCTGGTCTATTAACATTTATTACCACCTTTGAAAGAGCAGAAACTAGCCCTAATTGAGCCAGAATATCTATTAAGGATGTGGACGCTGATACGTGAAACCTGAACTTTCCTAACATTCTCAGATACATATTTAGAGTGGATCTGGGGTCAAACTGCTGGAGCGCGAACCGCCATTTTGTTTTTAAGCTGGGCTATTACACACGCAGTAAGCCTCTCTGTAATATGCTGAAAACACCATACCCAGCATGTATATAAGTTAGCTGGTTCACCTTCTAATATAGCTAATTCTCGGCATCCACCCAATTCAGCAAAGCAGCCATATATTCCATTAGGAGATATAAAGCCGCATATACTGATCATGGACGCAGTGTGCAGATGGGAGTTTAGGATGGAAAAACTTCTACAGAGCCACTTTCGGAGCATGGAGGAGGAGATCAGTCAGCTTTTCCTCCAAGTGCAATCTGATACGGATGCACTACAGGCAAGAATAAAGGTACCGACTTCTAGATTGTTGCCTGCCGACACAGTCCTGCCTAACATAGGGGCCCTCCCTCCTCGCAAACCGACAGCAGAAGAGAGATCACTACTCAATCTGGAGCCCCATCCAGAGCGCTGTAGGACACTAAAAGTCCGGACCGACATGGAAGAAGAAACCACATCTGTAGGGGATCCCCAAGCAGCGTTTAAAGAAGCCATTAAGAGTCAGCTTCAGCCACTTGCTCCACAGTACCTCAGGCCCATGATCTCCTACCTACAAATCTCTGTCACCCCAGAGTTCAACGAGACAAGCTTCTCTCTAGAGCCAGTTCACTTTTGGCTTACCAGCCTGCCGTTTTGCAAGGGAGCAGCGGTCACAGTGCTGAAGACATCGACTATACACTGCAAGATAGGCCAGGCTGGTATGTGGGACCCGGGAGGCGGCAACTTTCATGCGACAGCGGAGCAGTCCCTCTGCATACACTATTGGGCAAGTTACCCGGAGAGCCGCTTGATGAGGTTGGGGCCATCTTGAGTGCACAGCCTGAACCAGGAGCTAAGCAATGCGCAATATACCTAATGCATGCCTCACTACAGAAGACAGAGAGGGATAGGTGTCACCGTGAGGGATTTAGGGCATGAACAATCAAGATCTCATGCCTGAAATTGTTAAACATCAGACCTTATAGACTTGGCATTGGCTAAATTGGGACTTTTTCTCACTCCATACCCACCTTCCCATCATTTAAGGTAGCGATTGGGTCTCTCCTGGGCCAGATCTATTAAACTGAAGTCCTTTACCTTGACTATTTAATCTGACATATACCATCCAGCTGAACGTGTCACACATATTTTTTGAAGTAAGGGATTGGGGGGTTGGTTTTGTATATCTATGTTCATGTGTTTGTATCTACAAGTTCCTACACGAATTGGGTATGATCCTTTCTACAGTACCTTTATTATACTGTGTGTTATATAGCTTTAAGTTGTGGTTGTACTGGTCCTATGCTGCTGACGTCCCCCATGCTTACACCTGTCATATCCATACACATATGTGTACACTATTCATCCATGCAGTAGCATGGCACATAACATTCAGCTCTTCTTATGCTGCACCCATTTAACCATTTAACTATTAACGATATGACCTGATCTCTTTACACTTCCCTATACGTTTTAATGCTAATGGTATGAGGAGCTCTGTACTATGTAAGATGATAACCTGTTCGGTATATACAAGATTTATCTAGTTGTATGGGAATACTCCCCCACTCTTACTGAGGTTCTGGCTATAGAATGAGCCTATAATACCTAAGTTCTTCTTAAATATTATGCTTATTTACTTAAAATCTTTGATGTTATGCTAATATTCCTGTGATTAGAGGCTCTGTATGCTGAAGTCCTGACAAACTATGTGGCTAAAGGTTAGATTCATATACTATTTGATGGTATACTTATGACTAGTAAGCCTCCTGATATTCCAGACATTTTGTATACATCAGTCTGCAAATAAAGCCATAATATATAGTTGGTATCTCCTGCCCAGAAGAGCATATAATCATAATTATATTTGTAACTGGTCATAAGCGATAACCCATGGGGACATTTGTTACCTCACTATATTATTTAAGTATGTTTTCCTTATAGATATTATCACAATGCTTTAGATTTTTACTACTTGATAACCCACCCTAATTATCACCTCTACTGAACAATCCCACATTTAACACCCACAAAAGTAAAATAGCCCTACTGGCATTGAAATACTACAATTGCCGATTAGGTATAGGATAAAGTGGAATGTGCATTACTGTTATTTACCTGGCTTATTTAGGGCTATATGTTATGCAGTGCTCAATTGATTTATAGTTATTATTGGTAGATGTCCCTCGAGGGGTTTAATAGTGCCTCTCATGTTTTGTTATTGGTGCATTCTTGCTTCTGGAATATATCCTTCTAAATTTTTAAATAATTTCATGTTACTATACAATATGTGCTGCAATATGTAATTATCAATATAAGTTCACATAGCTTTTTTATGCCAATGACACTGAGATCTGTTATGTATGTTTAACTTCTGTTTGTTATCTGTGTTCTAGGCATTTTTTTAGAGATATTTCCATCTCCCCCTATACAGGAGAACCTTTTTTACATAATCTGCATATGTTCTCTGCTAATAAGGGCATACCCCCTATGTAGAATTTATTGGTAGCACAAATTTTCTGTTCCTGTTGAGCTCCTATCTTTCCTTTCCCGCCGGTGCTTGTTAACTGCGGGTCATATCCATATTCCTTTCTCCCACATCGCCTATAGCTGGCACTTCCCCTGGAGAGGAGCTCATTCAGAAGTCCTCTATATTCCATACTCCCTAATATTCCCCCTCTCCCATAACTTGATCAAGAGTTACCCTTGTTCAATTTATAGAAAACAGTTCAACTTGTACCATAAAGTACTCAGAGCTGTTCCTTATTACAAAGTATATTTATATGTTTATATACCATCTACTGTAGCATATTATGCCATGGCTTTGTAGTGTCATAGGCACTTTATTTCTGAACTCCACAACATTCAGCAGACCCATTTTAGATATCTCCACCCTCCCCCCCCCCCCTTCTTTCCCCTTCTTCCATACTCTGAGTGGTGCTTACCTGCTGTTTTGTCCCCTGCTCCCCCCTAACTATCATAAAGCCCAAAAGTGGCTATCCTTCAGACTACCATAACGATTTATCTATCACAAATGAAATGGTCCATGAGTGGTCTGCTAATTAGTCTGTCAAATTAAGATGGAAAAAAATATAAAATAGAGGTTTGGTTAGCCTCGCTCTTACTATATATATATACACTGTCTTGCAATTGTTATTGTTCTGTATATATTGACATGTTTACGGTTGGCATTATGAGGCTAAGTATGCTTATTTTTTGTTGTATGTATTATAAAACCTCAATAAAAAAAAAAAAATAACTATGAATAGCATTAACAAAAGACCCACAAGACAAGTTTCCAGCCAACTGCAAACTGCTAGAAAGTAATATCGTAAAAGACTTGTCCAGTTGGAAAAGCAAACCATTCTTGTGGACAGGCAGAATCCATGTGATTAAGATTAATGTCTTAGGGAAGGGAAGATTGGATTATATCAGCATTTAAAACTCTATGTACACTACAATACCCCCCTAAGCACACCATTTATTTCATATAAAGGTTGCTACCTGACCCAGGGACGGACTATCTCCCATTCCATACCTACAAATGGAATTCAGACCTAGGACTTGAAATAACCCAAAAGGATTGGACAAGCATTTTATATCACAAAAAAAATGTCTCAGTATCAGCTAAAATCCAGGAGATGAACTATAAATTCATATCTCACTGGTACCCAACCCCCCTCAGACTGCAAAAAATATACAAACATTCTAACGGGTGCTGTTGGAGGGGTTGTGGCAAGAAAGCAGTTAAGCTTCATATCTGGTGGAACTGCGACAGGTTGGTAATATTTTGGCAGGACATAATAACACATATGAACAAAACACTTTCATACTATATTCCAATAAAATCCAGTATTTTCCTATTCCACAATCTATCAAACCTCAAAGATAACACCAAGACTTCACTCCTATATCTCATGATTAGTAGTGCAAAGATAGTGATACCGCAGAGATGGAAATCTAAAGAGGCACCCACTCTTACACTGTGGAAACGCCAAGTTAAAACTTTACTCTCATTAGAGAGGTACCACTTCCTTAAAATAGGCAAAAACACACAAATTTATGCTCATGAGATAGAATGCCACCAACGTAAAACACCAAGCCACAATGCAATCACAGACACATACTCTTACAACCCTTCCCCTCTTCCCCCTTTGTAAGTTAACTTATCCTATAGATATAAACAACCTGCACTAGGTCGCTGGTTCAACTTTTACCTTTCTCTTTATTTTTTGTTTTCTTTTCCTTTTGCTTTTTAATCTATTTCAATTATATTCTTACATGTTGCTTATTCGATACTTATATGTGTGGTTGATTGCGATACATTAATGTATCTGTACCAAACCTGTAATATAAGAACAGTTTGCAACACATTATCATTATGGACTAATTCATCCCATTGGTGTGGATCGCACCCACGCTAAAGGACATTCAATATAACCAAAGTCCTACCTAGAACCACACAGACTTTGTTTATTACATACTTGATTCAACAACATTTGTTTGTACTATGTACTGGCACTAGCAATGTGTTGTATTACTAAGCACTTTCTTCAATAAAAATGTTTAAAAATAATAAAAAAATAAAAAAAATATTTTACATGTTTACAGTTACTTAACTGCAAAGGGCTCCAATTCACTTTTATATATATATATATATATATATATATATATATATATATATATATATATATATATATATATATATATATATATATATATATATATATATATATATATATATATATATATCTATACATATGTTTTTATGTATCAGATATATTATTTAAAGGGACACTGAACCCAATTTTTTTCTTTCGTGATTCAGATAGAGCAGGAAATTTTAAGCAACTTTCTAATTTACTCCTATTATCAAATGTTCTCCATTCTCTTGGTATCTTTATTTGAAATGCAAGAATGTAAGTTTAGATGCCGGCCCATTTTTGGTGAACAACCTGGGCTGTTCTTGCTGATTAGTGGATAAATTCATCCACCAATAAAAAAGCTCTGTCCAGAGTGCTGAACCAAAAAAACACCCTTAGATGCCTTTTTCAAATAAAGATAGCAAGAGAACGAAGAAAAATTGATATTAGGCGTAAATTAGAAAGTTGATTAAAATCGCATGCTCTATCTGAATCACGAAAGAAAAAAATTGGGTTCCGTGTCCCTTTAATAATACATTATTTTCCAACACCTAAATAACGAGTTTTGGGTTACAGTTTTAACGCTGAAAAAAATGGCCATTTCAGTGTAAAAACTGTAACACAGCCATTATGAGTCTTGTCAATCCAGCACTCAAAAAATGAAGTTTTTGCGTGGGATTTCCATAGCGCCGGTATTACAGTTTGTTCGGTGAGACTAAAATACTTGCTTTACAGCCTATTCTGACACGATCCATTCCGCCATCTTTGACCAGTAGTTATGAGTTTTGCGCAACAAAACTGTTACACAAAACTCATAACTAAAATGTTACACTAACACCCCTAAACATTTAAAATCAGCCAATAGAATGTCAGTAGCTCTCATCCTATTGGCTGATTTGAATTTCAAAAATCAAATCAGCAAATAGGAATGCAAGGGACGCCAATTTGGAAAGGCTTCCTTGCATTGAAGATTCAGTGTATGGCGGCGACCGTATGAAGAGGACGCTCCGCGCCAGATGTCTTGAAGGATGGACCCAATTCCGCGCCACCGGGATGAAGATAGAAGACACCGTTGGGATGAAGATAGAAGATGCCACCTGGATGAAGATAGAAGACGCCACCTGGATGGATTAAGACCTCGCCACCTGGATGAAGACTTCTCACCGCCTGGATGTCCGGACTTTAGAAACTGTAAGTGGATCGTCAGGGGTTAGTGTTAGGTTTTACTTTTTTTAGGTGTTTTTTTTTTTAGATTAGGGTTAGGGCTTTTTTAAAAGAGCTAAATGACTTTTTAAGGGCAATGCAAAAGAACTAAATGCCCTTTTAAGGGCAAAGCCCATACAAATGCCCTTTTCAGGTTTTGGTTACAGTTTTTTTTTTAGGTAAAAGAGCTTATTTCTTTAGGGCAATGCCCTACAAAAGGCTTTTTTTAAGGGGTATTGGTAGATTATTGAAGGCTAGGGTTTTTTTAATTTTGGTGGGCTTTTTTATTTTCATAGGGCTATTTGATTAGGTGTTATTGTTTTCATTTTTGATAATTTTGTTTGTTATATTTTGTAATTTAGTGTTTGTTATTTTTTGTAATTTATTATTTTTTATTTTTTGTAATTTTAGATTTACATTTTTTTAGTAGAGTTAGGTTTTTTTAAATGTCTAAATTAGTTTATTTATCTGGTATTTTTTTTTTAATTTTAGTATAATAGTTGTTAGTTTAAACTTAGTTTTTTTAATTTCACAGGTAAGTTTTTATTCATTTTAAGATAGGGATATTGTAATTTTAATTTAAAGTTAGGGGGTTATAGGTTTAGGGGTTATTAGTTTCATTTAGTCTTTTGTGATGTGGGGGGCTGGTGGTTTAGGGGTTAATAGGTTTATTTAGTGGCAGCGGTGTCGGGGAGTGTCAGAATAGGGGTTAATATCTTTATTATAGTGTGGGCGATGTTTGGGTGCGGGGGAATTGGGGTTAATAACTTTATTATAGTGGTGGTGATGTCGGGGAGTGGCAGAATAGGGGTTAATAACGTTTATTAGTGACAGCGATATCGGGAGCATCAGATTATGGGTGTTTAGACGTGGGGTTTATGTTAGGTTTAAACGTAACTTTTTTCCCCCATAGACATCAATGGGGTTGCGTTATGGCGTACACCATTCCGCGCTTCTGGTGTTAGTTTTTTTTCTAACACTCTCTCCCTATTAATTTCTGGGGAAAGCGCACACAAGCACGTCAAAGCATCTCTTGGATTTTTTGCTGTATGGAGCACAAGGCGGCTTTTTAGAAACTTGTAATGGCAGCGCTATGGGGGTGAAATAACGCAACTTTTGTTGCATTTGTTTCACACCCTCTATAGCGCAAAACTTGTAATCTAGGTGTATGTGAAGAAAATTGGAATGTGAAATATACGTTTTGTGCATCTCGTTTATCAATTTGGATCTTAATGCGGTCGGGTTAGCTAAGAAGTAAGCTTAGAATTCTTAAGGCGTGTTATAGAAATGTTACATTAAAAAAATAATAAAATAAATTATTATAATTTATTCAAAATTATTAAATATGCTGTAAAATATTTTAAATAATCCATATAATATATCTATATATTTTACAGTTTGTTTACTAATTTTTACTAATTTATATTATGTTTTATTATTATTTTATATGTAACTAGTCAATAAGCCTGCCCAGAGGGCAGTCTAATTATTTTTTAAGCTACAGATGTAGAAACTAACGGCTAGATTTAGAGTTGGGCGGTAGCCGTCAAAACCAGCGTTAGAGGCTCCTAACGCTGTTTTTTACCACCCTCTGGTATTTGGAGTTAGTCAGGAAAGGGTCTAATGCTCACTTTCCAGCCGCGACTTTTCCATACCGCAGATCCCCCTACGCCATTTGCGTATCCTATCTTTTCAATAAGATCTTTCTAACGCCGGTATTTAGAGTCGTGGCTGAAGTGAGCGTTAGAAATCTAACGACAAAACTCCAGCCGCAGAAAAAAGTCAGTAGTTAAGAGCTTTCTGGGCTAACGCCGGTTTATAAAGCTCTTAACTACTGTGCTCTAAAGTACACTAACACCCATAAACTACCTATGTACCCCTAAACCGAGGTCCCCCCACATCGCCGCCACTCTATTAAAAATTTTTAACCCCTAATCTGCCGACCACACACCGCTGCCACCTACGTTATCCCTATGAACCCCTAATCTGCTGCCCCTAACACCGCCGACCCCTATATTATATTTATTAACCCCTAATATGCCGCCCCCAACGTTGCCGCTACCTACCTACACTTATTAACCCCTAATCTGCCGACCGCATGCCGCTGCCACCTACGTTATCCCTATGAACCCCTAATCTGCTGCCCCTAACACCGCCGACCCCTATATTATATTTATTAACCCCTAATCTGCCCCCTCAACGTCGCCTCCACCTGCCTACACTTATTAACCCCTAATCTGCCGACCGGACCGCACTGCTATTATAATAAAGCTATTAAACCCTAATCCGCCTCACTCCCGCCTCAATAACCCTATAATAAATAGTATTAACCCCTAATCTTCCCTCCCTAACATCGCCGACACCTAACTTCAAGCATTAACCCCTAATCTGCAGACTGGAGCTCACCGCTACTATAATACATTTTTTAACACCTAAAGCTAATTCTAACCCTAACCCTAACACCCCCCTAACTTAAATATAATTTAAATCTAACGAAATAAATTAACTATTATTAAATAAATTATTCCTATTTAAAGCTAAATACTTACCTGTAAAATAAACCCTAATATAGCTACAATTTAAATTTTAATTATATTGTAGCTATTTTAGGATTTATATTTATTTTACAGGTAACTTTGTAATTATTTTAACCAGGTACAATAGCTATTAAATAGTTAATAACTATTTAATAGTTACCTAGTTAAAATAATTACAAAATTACCCGTAAAATAAATCCTAATCTAAGTTACAATTAAACCTAACACTACACTATCAATAAATTAATTAAATAAAATACCTACAATTACCTACAATTAAACCTAACACTACACTATCAATAAATTAATTAAATACAATACCTACAAATAAATACAATGAAATAAACTAACTAAATTTCAAAAAATAAAAAAGAACTAAGTTACAAAAAATAAAAAAATATTTACAAACATTAGAAAAATATTACAACAATTTTAAACTAATTACACCTACTCTAAGCCCCCTAATAAAATAACAAAGCCCCCCAAAATAAAAAAAATGCCCTACCCTATTCTAAATTAAAAAAGTTCAAAGCTCTTTTACCTTACCAGCCCTTAAAAGGGCCCTTTGTGGGGCATGCCCCAAAGAATTCAGCTCTTTTGCCTGTAAAAGAAAAATACAACCCCCCCAACATTAAAACCCACCACCCCCATACCCCTAATCTAACCCAAACCCCCCTTAAATAAACCTAACACTACCCCCCTGAAGATCATCCTACCTTGTCTTTACCACACCGGGTATCACACCGATCCGTCCTGGCTCCGAAGTCTTCATCCAAGCCCAAGCAGGGGCTGGCGATCCATAATCCGGCTGAAGTCTTCTATCAAGCGTCGGCTGAAGAGGTCCAGAAGAGGCTCCAAAGTCTTCATCCTATCCGGGAAGAAGAGGAGATCCGGACCGGCAACCATCTTGATCCAAGCGGCATCTTCTATCTTCATCCGATGAACGGCTCCATCCTGAAGACCTCCAGCGCGGATCTATCCTCTTCTTCCGATGTCCAACTGAAGAATGAAGGTTTCTTTAAGGGACGTCATCCAAGTTGGCGTCCCTTGAATTCCGATTGGCTGATAGGATTCTATCAGCCAATCAGAATTAAGGTAGGAAAATTCTGATTGGCTGAGGGAATCAACCAATCAGATTCAAGTTCAATCCGATTGGCTGATTGGATCAGCCAATCAGATTGAGCTCGCATTCTATTGGCTGATCGGAACAGCCAGTAAAAGAGCTTTGAACTTTTTTAATTTAGAATAGGGTAGGGCATTTTTTTATTTTGGGGGGCTTTGTTATTTTATTAGGGGGCTTAGAGTAGGTGTAATTAGTTTAAAATTGTTGTAATATTTTTCTTATGTTTGTAAATATTTTTTTATTTTTTGTAACTTAGTTCTTTTTTATTTTTTGTACTTTAGCAAGTTTATTTAATTGTATTTATTTGTAGGAATTGTATTTAATTAATTTATTGATAGTGTAGTGTTAGGTTAATTGTAGGTAATTGTAGGTAGTTTATTTAATGAATTTATTGATAGTGTAGTGTTAGGTTTAATTGTAGATAATTGTAGGTATTTTATTTAATTTATTTATTGATAGTGTAGTGTTAGGTTTAATTGTAACTTAGGTTAGGATTTATTTTACAGGTAATTTTGTAATTATTTTAACTAGGTAACTATTAAATAGTTATTAACTATTTAATAGATATTGTACCTGGTTAAAATAAATACAAAATACCTGTAAAATAAATATTAATCCTAAAATAGCTACAATATAATTATAATTTATATTGTAGCTATATTAGGGTTTATTTTACAGGTAAGTATTTAGCTTTAAATAGGATTAATTTATTTAATAAGAAATAATTTATTTCGTTAGATTTAAATTATATTTAACTTAGGGGGGTGTTAGTGTTAGGGTTAGAATTAGCTTTAGGGGTTAATCCATTTATTAGAGTAGCGGCGAGATCAGGTCGGCAGATTAGGGGTTAATAATTGCAGTTAGGTGTCGGCGATGTTAGGGAGGGCAGATTAGGGGTTAATACTATTTATTATAGGGTTTTTGAGGCGGGAGTGAGGCGGATTAGGGGTTAATACATTTATTATAGTAGCGGTGCGGTGCGGTCGGCAGATTAGGGGTTAATAAGTGTAGGTAGGTGCCGGCGACGTTGGGGGCGGCAGATTAGGGGTTAATAAATATAATATGGGGTCGGCGGTGTTAGGGGCAGCAGATTAGGGGTACATAGCTATAATGTAGCTTGCGGCAGATTAGGGGTTAATAATAAAATGCAGGGGTCAGCGATAGCGGGGGCGGCAGATTAGGGGTTAATAAGTGTAAGGTTAGGGGTGTTTAGACTCGGGGTACATGTTAGAGTGTTAGGTGCAGACGTAGGAAGTGTTTCCTCATAGAAAACAATGGGGCTGCGTTAGGAGCTGAACGCTGCTTTTTTGCAGGTGTTAGTTTTTTTTCCAGCTCAAACGGCCCCAATGTTTTCTATGGGGGAATCGTGCACGAGCACGTTTTTGAAGCTGGCCGCGTCCGTAAGCAACGCTGGTACCTAGAGTTGCAGTGGCGGTAAATATGCTCTACGCTCCCTTTTTGGAGCCTAACGCAGCCCTTCTGTGAACTCTAAATACCAGCGGTATTTAAAAGGTGCGGGGGAAAAAAAGCATGCATAGCTAACGCACCCCTTTTCCCGCAGAACTCTAAATCTAGCCGAAAGTATTTTGTAACTCTTCTTTTATATAAAAATTTAAGCTACAGGTGTAGCAATTCTATAATTTTAATGGACTACTGTCTTAACTATATCATATTTTCTATATAATAAACTACAGATATAGCCACACTCTAATTAGACAAACTACTGTCCTAAATAAATACAAAGTTTCTTCTCTTTAAATTGTATCTTCTTTAAGTATATTTCTTTATATACATAACCCCTAAATTGCAATAAACCTATTTACCCTATTAACCCCTGAACCGCAAAACCCCTACATCACAATAAACCTATTTAACTTATTAACCCTTTAAACCGCCAAAACCCACAATGCAAATAACTATTTAAATAACTAAGTACAGTACACTGACCTAACACCCACTAACCTAACACCCCCTAACCTAACAACCCCTAACCTAACACCCCATTAAATAAACCCATATTACCTAAACTAATACATTCTAAAGTACTAAAACAAAAAATAAGTTTACAAAAAATAAAAGAAAGCTAACATTACAGAAAATAAAAAAATCAAATTACCAAATTTATCAAAATTAAACCTAATACCTATGAAAATAAAAAAGACCCCTAAAATAAAAAACACCCCCTACTCTAAGAATAAACTACCAGTAGCCCTTAAAAGGGCTTTTTGCAGGGCATTGCCCCAAGATAATCAGCTATTTTTCAAGAAAATACACAAAGCCCCCCCAACAGTAAACCCCTCACCCACCAAACCCACCAAATAAAATAACCTAACACTAAAAAACCTAAACTACCCATTGCCCTGAAAAGGGCATTTATTTGGGCATTGCCCTTAAAAGGGCATTTACCTCTTTTTCTGCCCATCCCTATTCTTAATAAAACAAATCCCCCCAAAAACCCTTAAAAAATCCTAAGTCTAAACCCCAGGTTGTTGCTCACGGTTCCTGAAGTTCGGCAGAGAAGGTCCTGTTCCAGGCAGTGAAGTCTTCTTCCAAGCGCAACCTCTTCTTCTTCCAGGAACATCCTGCGTGGAGCGGTGCTGAAGACTGAAGACCGCAGAGCTGAAGACCGGCAACCTTGGAACTGAAGACCGGCGACCGCGGAGCCATGGAGCGTGGAGGATCCTCTTCGTATGATCTCTGTGTGAATTCAAGGTACGCGATTAAAGATAGCGTCCCTTGAATTCCCATTGGCTGATTTGGTTCTTTCAATTCAAATCAGCCAATAGGATGAAAGCTACTCAAATCCTACAGGAAACCAATCGCATCAAATAACATCTTACATGCAAAGTCCTGCCACCCAAGACATACAGGTTTTGGGGTGGCTAAAGGGCAGTTCATAAGGCTTAAAAGAAACTGCTCATCCAATGAGAATTTTCTAAGTGAGTCAGACATACTAAAGGCACAACTCCTAGAAAGGGGGTATTCACTCAAAGTGGTCAATAGAGCCTTTCTAGAAGTCAACAGGTTAGATAGAACACAAATGCTGCAACTCAAATCTAGGCAACAGAGGGATAATTTTGATCAAACAAAATTAAAGTTCATTACTAACTATAGTCCACAATTTGGACAGATTTGCCAAATAATCAAGAAACATCTACCAGTTCTAACAGGGAAGATAGCCTCAAGGGTATTGTCGAGGATGGTCTTAACTTCATTTCAAGGAAGGGACATATGATAGGAAATATAGTAGCACCTAGCCTGTTAAGGAAAACAGCCAACTCAGGGAGTAGCTGGCTTTTAATTAAAGGACATTACAAGTGTCACTTCCATAATTGCATTGCGTGTAGACATGCCAATACTACAGATAGATTCCAATCCAGATCCACTCAGAGACTATTCCTCCTAAATAGCTGTACCAACTGCCGCACTAAGTTTGTCATCTATCTAGTTGAATGTACATTTTGCAAAAAAACAATACGTGGGGTGCTCCACATGAGAAGCACGCTCACATATACGTGAACACTTAAACAACATTGATAAAGAGATAGATGTGTCAGACCTAGTTCATCATTTCATATATGAACACAATAAATCAGTCATTTCTTTTAGATGGCAAGTCATAGAGAGCATTCCACATACACCTAGAGGTGGTGACAGATTACACAGATTATTGCATAGGGAAGCATTTTGGATATTCACCTTACAAACAAGGAGACCAAAGGGTTTCAATGCAATAGGTGATATCATAAATCATTGGAGACAAAGTTACTAATGAGAGAAGGAGAAGGGTTGTAGCTGGACACTGAAAGGAGTGCATACGGTCAATAAGGGGACACAGAAGAGCTATAGCAGGCTGGCCTGGATCCAGATGAATCACATGGTGAGAAATAAACCTGCTGATTAAGCTTGTCATTTGAATGAAGTGTCGTTCCACTATAACTCCGATAAATTGCACTGCCTATATTATACACTATATTATACACTGCATCTCTTGTACATTCTGCCTGAGCAACTCTGACGCATATTTGCCACTGCCTTGAGTCCATCCACAGAGGACTTTTTCATTTCTGATACTAATTTGTGGTTTTTCTTTCTGTATTGGATTCGGCCGTAGGCCAAAATATAAGCACTGTTTTCATTTACTGGACATACAAGAAATCTATCAAATACTTTGTTATTTTTTTTTTTTGAATATTACAGAACACATACGAAATCACTCAAGGGTTAAAAGATGAGCTTTTTTCACTTCAGTCTCCATCTGATATGGACACCAATAGACTTACTTTGGAGGATACTTTTATAAGACAACAGGAGACATTCAATATTAGTGATATTTTTCTACTGATGGAGCGCACTCTCATCAAGGAATACCGTATTTGATGGGATAAGAGAGCGCTAGAGAAATATCTGTTACTTGAACTTATATCAAGAGGCTTACGCCTGAATAAGTTCCCTGCTTTTCAAGTAGACAATTATGACTTCATTAATGAATGGAACGCAGCACTCTCAGAGTGCTCTAAGGTTTTGATGGGCATCATTGTTAAATATAAAGATGTACAGTTAACTAAAATTAGAGAAGAAGTAGCTGGCATACAGTCTAAATTAAATGAGTTTGTGGATCATCCCAAATACAATGATCTAGATATATTATTAATGGAAAGTGTTGATAAATTCAGATTGGAACTTGACAATTTCAAGCTCCGTAAATTTAATCGTGATAATGAGGACTACCTCAATAATAGAGTATACATCTGGCACACAAACACTAGAAACTCTAGGAACAAGAGAAGGTGGGGTAGTAACAAACAGAAACACACCAGTAAAGAGAAGAAAGTCACCTTTAGTGATTCAGAGGGTACAGATTTAGAACAATCTGGTTATTCCTCTAGAAGTGGTTCAAGTGACCAATCAGACGAGGAAGAACAAGTTGTCAAACCAAAACATAAGAGCAAAAACACACGCAGCAAAGGGGACATAGTCCCAGGTAGACCTGAACCAGTACTGACTAGAAATGCTAGACACAGAGATGAATCGCAAGAGAACTTAGACAGTAGACGTAGAGAATTTCTCAGTGACAATGAGAGTGACACTCCCATAATTAATGTACAAACTAAGGCCTAGATTTGGAGTTGGGCGGTAGCCGTCAAAACCAGCGTTAGAGGCTCCTAACGCTGGTTTTAGGCTACCGCCGGTATTTGGAGTCAGTGATTAAAGGGTCTAACGCTCACTTTTCAGCCGCGACTTTTCCATACCGCAGATCCCCTTACGTCAATTGCGTATCCTATCTTTTCAATGGGATCTTTCTAACGCCGGTATTTAGAGTCGTTTCTGAAGTGAGCGTTAGAGCTCTAACGACAAAATTCCAGCCGCCTGAAAATAGCAGGAGTTAAGAGCTTTCTGGCTAACGCCGGTTCATAAAGCTCTTAACTACTGTACCCTAAAGTACACTAACACCCATAAACTACCTATGTACCCCTAAACCGAGCTCCCCCCACATCGCCGCCACTCGATTAAAATTTTTAACCCCTAATCTGCCGACCGCCACCTACGTTATACTTATGTACCCCTAATCTGCTGCCCCTAACCCCGCCGACCCCTGTATTACATTTATTAACCCCTAACCTGCCCCCCACAACGTCGCCGCCAGCTACTTAAAATAATTAACCCCTAATCTTCCGACCGCAAAGCGCCGCCACCTACGTTATCCCTATGTACCCCTAATCTGCTACCCCTAACACCGCCCACCCCTATATTATATTTATTAACCCCTAATCTGCCCCCTTCAACGTCGCCGATACCTGCCTACACTTATTAACCCCTAATCTGCCGAGCGGACCTGAGCGCTACTATAATAAAGTTATTAACCCCTAACCCGCCTCACTAACCCTATCATAAATAGTATTAACCCCTAATCTGCCCTCCCTAACATCGCCAACACCTAACTTCAATTATTAACCCCTAATCTGACGACCGGAGCTCACCGCTATTCTAATAAATTGATTAACCCCTAAAGCTAAGTCTAACCCTAACACTAACACCCCCCTAACTTAAATATAATTTTAATCTAACGAAATAAATTAACTCTTATTAAATAAATGATTCCTATTTAAAGCTAAATACTTACCTGTAAAATAAATCCTAATATAGCTACAATATAAATTATAATTATATTATAGCTATTTTAGGATTAATATTTATTTTACAGGCAACTTGGTATTTATTTTAACTAGGTACAATAGCTATTAAATAGTTAAGAACTATTTATTAGTTACCTAGTTAAAATAATAACAAATTTACCTGTAAAATAAATCCTAACCTAAGATATAATTAAACCTAACACTACCCTATCAATAAATTAATTAAATAAACTACCTACAATTACCTACAATTAACCTAACACTACACTATCAATAAATTAATTAAACACAATTGCTACAAATAAATACAATTAAATAAACTAGCTAAAGTACAAAAAATAAAAAAGAACTAAGTTACAAAAAATAATAAAATATTTACAAACATAAGAAAAATATTACAACAATTTTAAACTAATTACACCTACTCTAAGCCCCCTAATAAAATAACAAAGCCCCCCAAAATAAAAAATTCCCTACCCTATTCTAAATTAAAAAAGTTACAAGCTCTTTTACCTTACCAGCCCTGAACAGGGCCCTTTGCGGGGCATGCCCCAAGGATTTCAGCTCTTTTGCCTGTAAAAGAATAAATACAATACCCCCCCCCCCAACATTACAACCCACCACCCACATACCCCTAATCTAACCCAAACCCCCCTTAAATAAACCTAACACTAAGCCCCTGAAGATCTTCCTACCTTGTCTTCACCATACCAGGTTCACCGATCCGTCCTGGCTCCAACATCTTCATCCAACCCAAGCGGGGGTTGGCGATCCATCATCCGGTGCTGAAGAGGTCCAGAAGAGGCTCCAAAGTCTTCCTCCTATCCGGCAAGAAGAGGACATCCGGACCGGCAAACATCTTCTCCAAGCGGCATCTTCAATCTTCTTCCATCCGGTGCGGAGCGGGTCCATCTTGAAGCAGGCAACGCGGATCCATCCTCTTCTTTCGTTGTCTCCCGACGAATGACGGTTCCTTTAAGGGACGTCATCCAAGATGGCGTCCCTCGAATTCCGATTGGCTGATAGGATTCCATCAGCCAATCAGAAAATTCCTACCTTAATTCCGATTGGCTGATAGAATCCTATCAGCCAATTGGAATTCGAGGGACGCCATCTTGGATGACGTCCCTTAAAGGAACCGTCATTCGTCGGGAGACAACAGAAGAAGAGGATGGATCCGCGTCGCCTGCTTCAAGATGGACCCGCTCCGCACCGGATGGAAGAAGATTGAAGATGCCGCTTGGAGAAGATGTTTGATGGGCATCATCAGCCAATCGGAATTAAGGTAGGAATTTTCTGATTGGCTGATGGAATCAGCCAATCAGAATCAAGTTCAATCCGATTTGCTGATCCAATCAGCCAATCAGATTGAGCTCGCATTCTATTGGCTGTTCCGATCAGCCAATAGAATGCGAGCTCAATCTGATTGGCTGATTGGATCAGCCAATCGGATTGAACTTGATTCTGATTGGCTGATTCCATCAGCCAATCAGAAAATTCCTACCTTAATTCCGATTGGCTGATAGAATCCTATCAGCCAATTGGAATTCGAGGGACGCCATCTTGGATGACGTCCCTTAAAGGAACCGTCATTCGTCGGGAGACAACGGAAGAAGAGGATGGATCCGCGTCGCCTGCTTCAAGATGGACCCGCTCCGCACCGGATGGAAGAAGATTGAAGATGCCGCTTGGAGAAGATGTTTGCCGGTCCGGATGTCCTCTTCTTGCCGGATAGGAGGAAGACTTTGGAGCCTCTTCTGGACCTCTTCAGCACCGGATGATGGATCGCCAACCCCCGCTTGGGTTGGATGAAGATGTTGGAGCCAGGACGGATCGGTGAACCTGGTATGGTGAAGACAAGGTAGGAAGATCTTCAGGGGCTTAGTGTTAGGTTTATTTAAGGGGGGTTTGGGTTAGATTAGGGGTATGTGGGTGGTGGGTTGTAATGTTGGGGGGGGGGGGGGTATTGTATTTATTCTTTTACAGGCAAAAGAGCTGAAATCCTTGGGGCATGCCCCGCAAAGGGCCCTGTTCAGGGCTGGTAAGGTAAAAGAGCTTGTAACTTTTTTAATTTAGAATAGGGTAGGGAATTTTTTATTTTGGGGGGCTTTGTTATTTTATTAGGGGGCTTAGAGTAGGTGTAATTAGTTTAAAATTGTTGTAATATTTTTCTTATGTTTGTAAATATTTTATTATTTTTTGTAACTTAGTTCTTTTTTATTTTTTGTACTTTAGCTAGTTTATTTAATTGTATTTATTTGTAGCAATTGTGTTTAATTAATTTATTGATAGTGTAGTGTTAGGTTAATTGTAGGTAATTGTAGGTAGTTTATTTAATTAATTTATTGATAGGGTAGTGTTAGGTTTAATTATATCTTAGGTTAGGATTTATTTTACAGGTAAATTTGTTATTATTTTAACTAGGTAACTATTAAATAGTTCTTAACTATTTAATAGCTATTGTACCTAGTTAAAATAAATACCAAGTTGCCTGTAAAATAAATATTAATCCTAAAATAGCTATAATATAATTATAATTTATATTGTAGCTATATTAGGATTTATTTTACAGGTAAGTATTTAGCTTTAAATAGGAATCATTTATTTAATAAGAGTTAATTTATTTTGTTAGATTAAAATTATATTTAAGTTAGGGGGGTGTTAGTGTTAGGGTTAGACTTAGCTTTAGGGGTTAATCAATTTATTAGAATAGCGGTGAGGTCCGCTCGGCAGATTAGGGGTTAATAATTGAAGGTAGGTGTCGGCGATGTTAGGGAGGGCAGATTAGGGGTTAATACTATTTATGATAGGGTTAGTGAGGCGGATTAGGGGTTAATAACTTTATTATAGTAGCGCTCAGGTCTGCTCGGCAGATTAGGAGTTAATAAGTGTAGGTAGCTTGCGGTGACGTTGTGGGGGGCAGGTTAGGGGTTAATAAATATAATACAGGGGTCGGCGGTGTTAGGGGCAGCAGATTAGGGGTACATAGGGATAACGTAGGTTGCGGCGGTTTACGGAGCGGCAGATTAGGGGTTAAAAAAAATATGCAGGTGTCAGCGATAGCGGGGGCGGCAGATTAGGGTTTAATAAGTGTAAGGTTAGGGGTGTTTAGACTCGGGGTACATGTTAGAGTGTTAAGTGCAGACGTAGGAAGTGTTTCCCCATAGGAAACAATGGGGCTGCGTTAGGAGCTGAACGCTGCTTTTTTGCAGGTGTTAGTTTTTTTTTCAGCTCAAACAGCCCCATTGTTTCCTATGGGAGAATCGTGCACGAGCACGTTTTTGAGGCCGGCCGCGTCCGTAAGCAACTCTGGTATCGAGAGTTGCATTTGCGGTAAAAATGCTCTACGCTCCTTTTTTGGAGCCTAACGCAGCATTTGTTTAAACTCTCGATACCAGAGTTAAATTTATGGTGCGGCCAGAAAAAAGCCCGCGGAGCGTTAACAGCCCTTTTACCGCCGAACTCCAAATCTAGGCCTAAGTCTTGTCTAAAGACAAGTACCCAATCTCTCCAACACCCTTTAGGATTGGCAGGGATGGAAACGGAAGGGGGAGGAGGAAGAGGAAGAGGTCGGGGAAGAGGTCAAAGGGGTCGCAGGGGCAGAGGCCAATACAACAAGTACCAAATTTAAAAATTTTCAATCTCTCTAAATCTACCCTTAATGCAGAGGAAGAGTCAGTTCTGGGCCTTGGTCTGGGATTTGTACCCAGTTCAAACTTTAATGTGTTTGAAACAATCATTGACCTGAACCGGTTGGTCAGAGACCTCACTTTGAGGAAATTTTTCTGGGGTAAAGAACCGGACGGGCCCGCCACCGATAATCCTTTGCATATTGATGATTCTGAGGGTATGAGTGAAATTAGTCCTATTATGGACATCATGAATTTTGAAGAAGCATGTGACTATTTCACCCTACATGACTTAAACTTTGAATCAAATGTCCAGAGGGGTTTCTTAAAAACCACTCATGGTGGGTACAAACCACGCTCAATCTTCTACCCTACTAGGGACAGGGGCCCCTTTTTAGAGGCCTTTCACTGTCGGGTAGAGGAGGATATACAGATCCTCTCCAGGTACCACAATGCTGCCCCCCCCAATCTAAGTAAATCTCAGAAACAGACGTTGGATGCACTTGCCAAACGGGATGACATAGTCATCAAGGCAGCTGACAAGGGGGGCAGCATTGTGGTATTAGACAGGGAGGCGTATATAGACGAAGCGTTTAGACAAATAACAGATGAATGAAGAAGTTTATCTGGCCCTTCCTAGGGATCCCACAGACTTGTTTAGATCTCAGTTCTTGGATCTGTTGGATGATGGACTGCAGGAAGGGATAATTGATAGAGACACGTTCGACTATTTGTTTGTCGAATTTCCAGTTATTCCCATATTCCATTTCCTCCCCAAGGTGCACAAATCCTTGGAGGGGGTGAAGGGAAGACCAATTGTCTCAGGGATAGGTTCCCTATTTGAAAAAATGTCAGGTTGGATTGAGTCCCTACTGCAGCCCATCGTCCAGCAGATGCCTTCTTATCTAAAGGACACTACCCACCTATTGACTAGCTTGCGCAAAGTGACCTGGGATGCTGATTGCTCCTGGTTCACTGTAGACGTGGTGGGTCTTTACTCCTGTATCCCCCATTCCTTTGGATTAGAGGCAGTCTCTCTATCTATGGACATGTACACCAATTATGACATTAAACTAAAAAACTTCATTATGAAGGCTTTGGAGTTTCTACTAGGCCACAACTATTTCAAGTTTGGTGATTCCTTTTTTCTCCAGAGACGTGGGACCGCCATGGGAGCAAAATTTGCCCCAGCCTATGCCAACATCTTTATGGGCTGGTGGGAAAGGACCCACGTCTTTGGAGAGAATAATCCTTTCAAACATCTAATTAGATCATATAAACACTTTATTGATGATATGTTGTTTGTCTGGTTGGGAACCAGGAGTGAAATGGAAGGTTTTGTGGCTTATCTGAACCAAAATTTTGTCAATCTACAGTTTACATATAACTTTGATCAAACTAAAATGCCTTATCTAGATGTTTATTTGATTGGTAATCCTGTAAGTCATTCTATCACGACTACACTTTACAGGAAACCAATCGCATCAAATAACATCTTACATGCAAAGTCCTGCCACCCAAGACATACATGTTTTGGGGTGGCTAAAGGGCAGTTCATAAGGCTTAAAAGAAACTGCTCATCCAATGAGAATTTTCTAAGTGAGTCAGACATACTAAAGGCACAACTCCTAGAAAGGGGGTATTCACTCAAAGTGGTCAATAGAGCCTTTCTAGAAGTCAACAGGTTAGATAGAACACAAATGCTGCAACCCAAATCTAGGCAACAGAGGGATAATTTTGATCAAACAAAATTAAAGTTCATTACTAACTATAGTCCACAATTTGGACAGATTTGCCAAATAATCAAGAAACATCTACCAGTTCTAACAGGGGAAGATAGCCTCAAGGGTATTGTCGAGGATGGTCTTAACTTCATTTCAAGGAAGGGACGTACGATAGGCAATATGGTAGCACCTAGCCTGTTAAGGAAAACAGCCAACTCAGGGAGTAGCTGGCTTTTAATTAAAGGACATTACAAGTGTCACTTCCATAATTGCATTGCGTGTAGACATGCCAATACTACAGATAGATTCCAATCCAGATCCACTCAGAGACTATTCCTCCTAAATAGCTGTACCAACTGCAGCACTAAGTTTGTCATCTATCTAGTTGAATGTACATTTTGCAAAAAACAATACGTGGGGTGCTCCACACGAGAAGCACGCTCACGTATACGTGAACACTTAAACAACATTGATAAAGAGATAGATGTGTCAGACCTAGTTCATCATTTCATATATGAACACAATAAATCAGTCATTTCTTTTAGATGGCAAGTCATAGAGAGCATTCCACATACACCTAGAGGAGGTGACAGATTACACAGATTATTGCATAGGGAAGCATTTTGGATATTCACCTTACAAACAAGGAGACCAAAGGGTTTCAATGCAATAGGTGATATCATAAATCATTGGAGACAAAATGACTAATGAGCTTACTCTCTGGTAGATTAGTGTATTATGACTACCTACCACACGATGTTCTCTAGTCCTGATTAACCATATATATATATATATATATATATAAAAATTCATTAAAATTATGGGGGGGGAGATAAAAAACTGAAATTAAAATCCTCCATGTCTCAAAATTAAATCAATGTAAATATTTGCATAGGAAATTAGTACATCTAAGCAAGTATCCCCGCTTGCCCCCAGAAATTCTTAATATGCAATGTTTCCAATGCACAAGAGAATTGTGGGTAAGATATGCAAATTAGGTATGCAAATTCTCAGTTTTTTTGCTTCAAAATACTGTTTTAACACAGCGATCCTTTTAAACAGGAATATGACAGCAAACCAGAAATCACTCACTATACAAGCCTGTTTCGTTCTTTTTAGAACTCATCAGTAGGAGATAGATTTCTGATTGCTGCATTGGAAAAGCTATTTTCATGGTTAAACCAAAATTCATTAAAATTATGGGGGGGGAGATAAAAAACTGAAATTAAAATCCTCCATGTCTCAAAATTAAATCAATGTAAATATTTGCATAGGAAATTAGTACATCTAAGCAAGTATCCCCGCTTGCCCCCAGAAATTCTTAATATGCAATGTTTCCAATGCACAAGAGAATTGTGGGTAAGATATGCAAATTAGGTATGCAAATTCTCAGTTTTTTTGCTTCAAAATACTGTTTTAACACAGCGATCCTTTTAAACAGGAATATGACAGCAAACCAGAAATCACTCACTATACAAGCCTGTTTCGTTCTTTTTAGAACTCATCAGTAGGAGATAGATTTCTGATTGCTGCATTGGAAAAGCTATTTTCATGGTTAAACCAAAATTCATTAAAATTATGGGGGGGGAGATAAAAAACTGAAATTAAAATCCTCCATGTCTCAAAATTAAATCAATGTAAATATTTGCATAGGAAATTAGTACATCTAAGCAAGTATCCCCGCTTGCCCCCAGAAATTCTTAATATGCAATGTTTCCAATGCACAAGAGAATTGTGGGTAAGATATGCAAATTAGGTATGCAAATTCTCAGTTTTTTTGCTTCAAAATACTGTTTTAACACAGCGATCCTTTTAAACAGGAATATGACAGCAAACCAGAAATCACTCACTATACAAGCCTGTTTCGTTCTTTTTAGAACTCATCAGTAGGAGATAGATTTCTGATTGCTGCATTGGAAAAGCTATTTTCATGGTTAAACCAAAATTCATTAAAATTATGGGGGGGGAGATAAAAAACTGAAATTAAAATCCTCCATGTCTCAAAATTAAATCAATGTAAATATTTGCATAGGAAATTAGTACATCTAAGCAAGTATCCCCGCTTGCCCCCAGAAATTCTTAATATGCAATGTTTCCAATGCACAAGAGAATTTCTGGGGGCAAGCGGGGATACTTGCTTAGATGTACTAATTTCCTATGCAAATATTTACATTGATTTAATTTTGAGACATGGAGGATTTTAATTTCAGTTTTTTATCTCCCCCCCCATAATTTTAATGAATTTTGGTTTAACCATGAAAATAGCTTTTCCAATGCAGCAATCAGAAATCTATCTCCTACTGATGAGTTCTAAAAAGAACGAAACAGGCTTGTATAGTGAGTGATTTCTGGTTTGCTGTCATATTCCTGTTTAAAAGGATCGCTGTGTTAAAACAGTATTTTGAAGCAAAAAAACTGAGAATTTGCATACCTAATTTGCATATCTTACCCACAATTCTCTTGTGCATTGGAAACATTGCATATTAAGAATTTCTGGGGGCAAGCGGGGATACTTGCTTAGATGTACTAATTTCCTATGCAAATATTTACATTGATTTAATTTTGAGACATGGAGGATTTTAATTTCAGTTTTTTATCTCCCCCCCCATAATTTTAATGAATTTTGGTTTAACCATGAAAATAGCTTTTCCAATGCAGCAATCAGAAATCTATCTCCTACTGATGAGTTCTAAAAAGAACGAAACAGGCTTGTATAGTGAGTGATTTCTGGTTTGCTGTCATATTCCTGTTTAAAAGGATCGCTGTGTTAAAACAGTATTTTGAAGCAAAAAAACTGAGAATTTGCATACCTAATTTGCATATCTTACCCACAATTCTCTTGTGCATTGGAAACATTGCATATTAAGAATTTCTGGGGGCAAGCGGGGATACTTGCTTAGATGTACTAATTTCCTATGCAAATATTTACATTGATTTAATTTTGAGACATGGAGGATTTTAATTTCAGTTTTTTATCCCCCCCCCCATAATTTTAATGAATTTTGGTTTAACCATGAAAATAGCTTTTCCAATGCAGCAATCAGAAATCTATCTCCTACTGATGAGTTCTAAAAAGAACGAAACAGGCTTGTATAGTGAGTGATTTCTGGTTTGCTGTCATATTCCTGTTTAAAAGGATCGCTGTGTTAAAACAGTATTTTGAAGCAAAAAAACTGAGAATTTGCATACCTAATTTGCATATCTTACCCACAATTCTCTTGTGCATTGGAAACATTGCATATTAAGAATTTCTGGGGGCAAGCGGGGATACTTGCTTAGATGTACTAATTTCCTATGCAAATATTTACATTGATATATATATATATATATATATATATATATATATATATATATATATATATATATAATAAATAAAACTTATTTTTTGGGGAAAAATAACTTTTAAGCTGCTATCTGCAACTAAACAAATATGCCTACTCACTCACTGTATAGTCTAAACATTCTAGTTTGAAAGAAAATGTTGCCAAAGATCTATTTATAGCATAATCTGTTCATAGATATGGATTACTTTATTTAATACTTTGTAGTGTACAATGTTAATCCTTTACGATATAGTGCTGAATGTATTGATTATGGAGATCAGTTTTGCTCTGAATAAATCTGCAGCTATTTAATAGTATAAAATAAATTTTTCGAAGCAGCAGTATTTGCACTCTATCTATGTATTGTAATTATAAATCTATACTTTGGAGCATTTATCAACAAGTTTTGATATATGAATTAACATACCATATCAGTTGAAAGGAGCTAATTTTGATATAACAATTAGATGTAGCAATGATGATGTTATTTGTATGCCATTCTTGCATTAATTCAGTATGCATTGGTCCACAGCTGTGCACCCTTTCACTTTGATTTGACCAGACTATTTAAGGGTGCTATCCGGATACTCATTATGGTCTATGAATAAGGCTACCTTCCAGCCGAAACGCGTAAGACCGACTGGCCAAGCTGTGGACTAATGGCATACTCTATTTCTACCTTGTTCTTTTAACCCCACAGCTTTTTTTGAGTGATTTTTTTCTGTATGTGTTTTTTTTTATCTTATTAAACTTACCGCATTTTTTTGAAGTTTTCTACTAAAATCCTATTGGCTATTTAAATTAAATTGGTAGTTTTTTGTAGGCTAGAGTTTTTTTTTTATTTTAGGCTGCTTCTTTATTTTGATAGGGCTATTAGATTAGGTGTAAAAAAAATTTTTTTCATAATTTGGTTTGTTATTTTTAGTAATTTAGTGTTTGTTTTTTTTAATAACTTAGTGGGGGGTTTTTTGTACTTTAGGACTTTGTAATAATGTTTAATTGAAGATTAAATGATTTTAGTAGGGTTAGGTTTTTTAATATGTAATTTTTTTTATTTAATTGGTAGTTTAATGTAATTGTAGTATAATAGTTAGGGTAGGTTAATTAATAGTTTAAAAATTAGTTTCTTTTAATTCTACAGGTAAGTTTTTATTTATTTGAAGATAGGGATGTTGGGATAACAACTTAATTTAGTTGTTGGCGATGTGGGGGCTGATGGTTTAGGGGTTAATAGGTTTAGTTAGTGGTGGTGATGTGGGAGGCCAGAGGTTTAGGGGTTAATACGTTTATGTAGGCTGCGGCAGTGACGGAGATCAGCGGAATAGGGGTTAATAATATTATGCAGGTGATGGCAATGTCAGGGGTGGCAGATTAGGGATGTTTAGACTCGTGGTTTATGTTAGGGTGTTAGGTGTAAACGTAACTTGTTTTCTACCATAGAAATACATGGGGTATACTTTATTTTTCGGTGCTTTTAGACTCCTATTGATTTCTATAGCATCTGCAGCCTCAAGGGTGGCGGTTTGAAAACCAGGTACGATGCGTCGGAATAGCCGCGAGCGTACCTGTTAGAAGTTTGATAAATGGGAAAAAGTGTCAAATAGAGCCGAATGTGTATTCGGAACAGCTGTAATGACGTAAGCATCGATCTGCGTCAGATTGAGACCGGCGGATTGTATGTTACATCACCAATTTCAACATTTGCCGGGGCTGTGATAGCTATGTGGGATCAATCTCGCAACAATTACAATGCAGAATTCCGGTGTATTTGCGGTTGACACTTTGATAGATGTGCCCCTTAGGCTTTTTTTTTGTTAAATAACCAGTCATTATAAGTGGCAGGTTAATGATCCTACGAGCTTGCAAAAGTTTTTTCCTCTGGTTAATTAAAAAACTGTCCGCCAAAAAAAGTGGACAGTTCCTTACTTAAAATAAAAAATATGAGCATCTTTATTTAAAATAAATAAACAACTGCAAAAATCAGTTATAAGGGGGTTAAAGTGAGGGGATGTGGGGTGATAGGGGAAAAAATGGCACTGAAAGTGCCTTTACATTGAAGTCTATGGGGACTTTAAATATATATGTAAATGCTTATATACATTTAAATTGATGTGTTAATATGTGTATAAACACACATAAACACATAGGCCTCTAGTTATCAAGCCGTCAACCTCAAATACACTGGAATTCCGCAGAGTATTTTTGGCGAGGCTGATTCACCTAAGTTATCAAGCCCTGCTGCCCTGCAAAAGTAGAATATAGTGACGAAAGCTTCGATCCGCCGGACTCGGTCTGACACAGATTGATTCTTACGTCACTCCAGATGTTCCGAACGCAAGTTCGGCACAATCTGACTACTTTTGGAAGTTAGCAAATGACTAGCAGGTACGCTCGGCACTTTTCCGGCCCAGCGTACCTGGAGGCGGCAGATCCCATAGGAATCAATGGGAGTCTGACCATAGCAAAAGCTCATGTTCGCTGTTGCCCGACATCCCATTGATTCCTATGGGAAGTGTGTACACCTAACACCCTAACATGTACCCCGAGTCTAAACACCCCTAATCTGCCCCCATCCACACCGCTGCAACTAAATAAATGTATTACCCCCTAAACCACCGCTCCTGGAGCCCACCGCCACTCTAATAAACTTATTAACCCCTAAACCGCCGCTCCCGGACCCCGCCGCCACCTACATAATACCTATTAACCCCTATCCTACCCCCCCTATACCGCCGCCACCTATAATAAATTTATTAACCCCTATCCTGCATATCCCATACCCCGCCACAACTAAATAAATTGTTTAACCCCTAAACCGCCACTCCCGGACCCCGCCGCAACCTATATTAAACTTTTTAACCCCTAATCTGCCCCCCTTAAACCGTTGCCACCTATAATAAATGTATTAACCCCTATCCTGCCCCCCCTATACCTCCGCCACCTATAATAAATTTATTAACCCCTATCCTGCCTATCCCATACCCCGCCACAACTAAATAAATTGTTTAACCCCTAAACCGCCACTCCCGGACCCCGCCGCAACCTATATTAAACTTATTAACCTCTAATCTGCCCCCCTTAAACCGTTGCCACCTATAATAAATTTATTAACCCCTATCCTTCCCCCCCTATACTGCCGCAACCTATAATAAAATTATTAACCCCTAAACCTAAGTCTAACCCTAACACCCCCTAACTTAAATATTAATTAAATAAATCTAAATAAATATCACTCATATTAAATTAGTTATTCCTATTTAAAACTAGATACTTACCTGTAAAATAAACCCTAATATAGCTACAATATAACTAATAATTATATTGTAGCTATTTTAGGATTTATTTTTATTTTACAGGGAAATTTAAATTTATTTTAACTAGGTATAATAGCTATTAAATAGTTATTAACTATTGAATAGCTACCTAGTTAAAATAAAGACAAATTTACCTGTAAAATAAAAACTAACCTAAGTTACAATTACACCTAACACTACACTATCATGAAATAAATTATTCCTATTTAAAAATAAATACTTACCTGTAAAATAAACCCTAAGATAGCTACAATATAATTAATAATTACATTGTAGCTATTTTAGGGTTTATATTTATTTTACAGATAACTTTTTATTTATTTTAACTAGGTACAATAGTTATTAAATAGTTATTAACTATTTAATAACTACCTAGCTAAAATAAATACAAAATTACCTGTAAAATAATTCCTAACCTAAGTTACAATTAAACCTAACACTACACTATCATTAAATAAATTAAATTAATTAACTACAAATACCTACAATTAAATACAATTAAATAAACTAACTAAAGTACAAAAAAAAAAAAAAAAAACTAAGTTACAAAAAATAAAAAAATATTACAAGATTTTTAAGCTAATTACACCTAATCTAAGGCCCCTAATAAAATAACAAAGCCCCCCAAAATAAAAAAATGTCCTACCCTATTCTAAATTACGAAAGTTAACAGCTCTATTACCTTACCAGCCTTTAAAAGGGCCTTTTGCGGGGCATGCCCCAAAGTATTCAGCTCTTTTGCATGTTAAAAAAAATACAACCCCCCCAACATTAAAACCCACCACCCACATACCCCTACTCTAACCCAAACCCCCCTTAAATAAACCTAACACAACCCCCTGAAGATCATCCTACCTTTAGCCGTCTTCAGCCAGCCGACCACCGATGGAACAGAAGAGGACATTCGCAGCGGCCGAAGTTTTCATCCAAGGGGCGCTGAAGAGGTCTTCCATCCGATAGAAGTCTTCATCCAGGCGGCGTCTTCAATCTTCATCCATCCGGAGCCATCTTCAAAGCAGCGACGCAGAGCCATCTTCATCCACCGATGCCTACTCGCGGAATGAATATTTCTTTAAGTGACGTCATCCAAGATGGCGTCCCTCAAATTCCGATTGGCTGATAGGATTCTATCAGCCAATCGGAATTAAGGTAGGAAAAATCTGATTGGCTGATCCAATCAGCCAATCAGATTGGGCTTGCATTCTATTGGCTGATCGGAGCAGAGGATGTCCTCTTCTGTTCCATCGGTGGTTGGCTGGCTGAAGATGGCTAAAGGTAGGATGATCTTCAGGGGGTAGTGTTAGGTTTATTTAAGGGGGTTTGGGTTAGAGTAGGGGTATGTGGATGGTGGGTTTTAATGTTGGGGGGGTTGTATTTTTTTAACATGCAAAAGAGCTGAATACTTTGGGGCATGCCCTGAAAAAGGCCCTTTTAAGGGCTGGTAAGATAATAGAGCTGTTAACTTTCGTAATTTAGAATAGGGTAGGGCATTTTTTTATTTTGGGGGGCTTTGTAATTTTATTAGGGGGCTTAGATTAGGTGTAATTATCTTAAAAATCTTGTAATTTTTTTTTTTTTGTAACTTAGTTTTTTTTTTGTACTTTAGTTAGTTTCTTTAATTGTATTTAATTGTAGGTATTTGTAGTTAATTAATTTAATTTATTTAATGATAGTGTAGTGTTAGGTTTAATTGTAACTTAGGTTAGGAATTATTTTACAGGTAATTTTGTATTTATTTTAGCTAGGTAGTTATTAAATAGTTAATAACTATTTAATAACTATTGTACCTAGTTAAAATAAATAAAAAGTTATCTGTAAAATAAATATAAACCCTAAAATAGCTACAATGTAATTATTAATTACATTGTAGCTATCTTAGGGTTTATTTTACAGGTAAGTATTTATTTTTAAATAGGAATAATTTATTTCATGATAGTGTAGTGTTAGGTGTAATTGTAACTTAGGTTAGTTTTTATTTTACAGGTAAATTTGTCTTTATTTTAACTAGGTAGCTATTAAATAGTTAATACCTATTTAATAGCTATTATACCTAGTTAAAATAAATTTAAATTTCCCTGTAAAATAAAAATAAATCCTAAAATAGCTACAATATAATTATTAGTTATTTTGTAGCTATATTAGGGTTTATTTTATAGGTAAGTATTTAGTTTTAAATAGGAATAACTAATTTAATATGAGTGATATTTATTTAGATTTATTTAATTAATATTTAAGTTAGGGGGTGTTAGGGTTAGACTTAGGTTTAGGGGTTAATAATTTTATTATAGGTTGCGGCAGTATAGGGGGGGGCAGGATAGGGGTCAATAAATTTATTATAGGTGGCAACGGTTTAAGGGGGGCAGATTAGGGGTTAATAAGTTTAATATAGGTTGCGGCGGGGTCCGGGAGTGGCAGTTTAGGGGTTAAACAATTTATTTCGTTGTGGCGGGGTATGGGATAGGCAGGATAGGGGTTAATAAATGTATTATAGGTGGCGGAGGTATAGGGGGGGCAGGATAGGGGTTAATAAGTTTATTAGAGTGGCGGTGGGCTCCGGGAGCGGTGGTTTAGGGGGTAATGCATTTATTTAGTTGCAGCGGTGTAGGAGGGGCAGATTATGGGTGTTTAGACTTGGGGTACATGTTAGGGTGTTAGGTGTACACACTTCCCATAGGAATCAATGGGATGTCGGGCAGCAGCGAACATGAGCTTTTGCTATGGTCAGACTCCCATTGATTCCTATGGGATCTGCCGCCTCCAGGTACGCTGGGCCGGAAAAGTGCCGAGCGTACCTGCTAGTCATTTGCTAACTTCCAAAAGTAGTCAGATTGTGCCGAACTTGCGTTCGGAACATCTGGAGTGACGTAAGAATCAATCTGTGTCAGACCGAGTCCGGCGAATCGAAGCTTACGTCACTATATTCTACTTTTGCAGGGCAGCAGGGCTTGATAACTTAGGTGAATCAGCCTCGCCAAAAATACTAGTTAGTTTATTTAATTGTATTTAATTGTAGGTATTTGTATATAATTAATGTAATTTATTTAATGATACTGTAGTGTTAGGTTTAATTGTAACTTAGGTTAGGATTTATTTTACAGGTAATTTTGTATTTCTTTTAGCTAGGTAGTTATTAAATAGTTAATAGCTATTTAATAACTATTCTACCTAGTTAAAAAAAAAAACAAAGTTAACTGTAAAATAAATATAAATCCTAAAATAGCTACAATGTAATTATTCATTTACAGGTAAGCATTTATTTTTAAATAGGAATAAATAAATAGGAATAATTTAGTTAATGATAGTGTAGTGTTAATATTTTTTTTTTTGTACTTTAGTTAGTTTATTTAATTGTATTTAATTGTAGGTATTTGTAGATAATTAATGTAATTTATTTAATGATACTGTAGTGTTAGGTTTAATTGTAACTTAGGTTAGTTTTTATTTTACAGGTAAATTTGTCTTTATTTTAACTAGGTAGCTATTAAATAGTTAATAACTATTTAATAGCTATTGTGCCTAGTTAAAATAAATTCAAATTTGCCTGTAAAATAAAAATAAATCCTAAAATAGCTACAATATAATTATTAGTAATATTGTAGCTATATTAGGGTTTATTTTATAGGTAAGTATTTAGTTTTAAATAGGAGTAACTAATTTAATACGAGTGATATTTATTTAGATTTATTTAAATAATTTTTAAGCTAGGGGGTGTTAGGGTTAGGGTTAGACTTAGGTTTAGGGGTTAATAATTTTTTTATAGGTTGTGGCGGTATAGGGGGGGGGGTGGATAGGGGTTAATAAATTTATTATAGGCAGCGACGGTGTAGGGGGGCAGATTAGGGGTTAATAAGTTTAATATAGGTTGCGGCGGGGTCCGGGAGCAGAAGTTTAGGGGTTAAACAATTTATTTAGTTGCGGCGGGGTACGGGATCGGCAGGATAGGGGTTAATAAATTTATTATAGGTGGTGGCGGTATAGGGGGGGCAGTATAGGGGTTAATAGGTATTATTAAGGTGGCGGTGGGGTCCGGGAGCGGCGGTTTAGGGGTTAATCAATTTATTAGAGTGGTGGTGGGCTCAGGGAGCGGCGGTTTAGGGGTTAATACATTTATTATAGTTGCGGCGGGTCTAGGAGCGGCTGTTTAGGGGTTAATAACTTTATTTAGTTGCGGGGGGCTCCGGGGGTGCCGGTATAGGGGGTAGAACAGTGTAGTTTAGTGTGGGTGCTTAGTGACAGCTTATCAATAAAGCTGGGAAAAAGCCGAAGAGTAGCGAGATCGGATGAGTGATAACTATCATAGTCCACTGCTCATCGCCCCGTACTTGGTGCGCGGCTTTTTGACAGCTTTATTGATAACTAGAGGCCATAATGTCTGAACGCAGGTTAATTTTCTGAGTGCTTTTGAGAGGTCACGGTAGCAATAACCAGCCACTTGTATTTGCTAGTAATTTATCGTTAGCCCGCAACAGGGAAATTTTGCCCATTTGCGGGGGGCGCAATAATTTAGGGCACCACTAGTAATCTAGCCCTTTCTATGCAGAAAAACATTTATATTTTATTGCAGTCAGTTCATCTGTAATTTAATAGCTGCATGTATACTTTTGCTGTGGGGACAAGGGGGCATATTTAACATAGTGCAAGCGGACAGGATACAATGTAGCATATCATGTCCGTTGCACATCGAAAAATGGAGACAGCATACTCTGTCAGCATTTATTATTGCACCAGCAGTTCTTGTGAACTGCTGGTGCAATCCCGCCCCCCTGCAGATTCACAGCCAATCAGCCGCTAGCAATGGGTGTTAATCAACCCGTTCCTATTCAAACGGGTTGATTTCTGTCCGCGGCCTCAGAGTTGGCAGACAAGTTATGGAGCAGTGGTCTTTAAACAATCTGCACTAATCTGACCCTTCTTCACAGGTACAGAGTACAGTAAAGTAACAGATCCTTTCTTCGATAGCAGGCAATGGGCGTGCTATTCCGAACTTCTTTAAAGAGTCGAGGTCCATGCTAATAGGAGAATTAGGCCTTGGAGATGCACACCCACCACGTGCACTAAAGGAGAAAGGATCCGTCCCACTAATGTACCTGTAGTGCCCTGGAAAACCTTACTAATAGGAGCATTAGCGCGGCCTAAGAGTCTATGAAGAAACATGGCGCCCTAGCGCACTACAGATAAGTAATACACCTAATTTAAATAGCGAAAATATTCATGAATTTATATTTGTATTCTTTAAATTAGTTAGTGAATTAATTTGAATATTTGTTTCATTAAAACAAAATGAACATCCACATTTTCTCTACGAATTGATTAACTAAACAAATGTACATCCCATATATATATATATTTAATACAGTTGTTTCCTTGAATAATATTTTAGAAAATTAGTCATATAATTTTGTGACATATTGTCAAGTGGGTGGATTTAAAATTTTGATATTTTTGGATGCACAGGCTGCATATTCTGAATTTTTTCTTTTCTCTAACATGAAGCACTGACATGAAGCACTGAACTTTTCTTGACATACAGACTATAACAGGTATTAAATTGCACATTATTTTGTCAAAAATATGCATGAAGAAGCTGACAAAAAGCATATGGAGTGAAGCATATTAATAGTCAGATCTAAATACAAAAAGAAGCATGGTACCATCATTTTGCTTTTGCTTATATTCATATATCCAATACAAATAATGTAAAGGTACAGTATTCTTAAAAAAATATTATTATTTTAAAAGAAAGATAACTTCTTATTGCCCATTCCCCAGTTTTGCATAGCCAACACTGTTATATTAGTATGCACTGTACCTCTATGATTACCTGTATCTAAGCCTCTGCAGACAGCTTCTTATCTCAATCTACAAACTTGTATTGTAGTCAATTAGTGCTGGTTCTTGTATAACCATAATATCCCTTTAATATACTTTATAACCTCTGTCTGCCTATTTCTAAACCCATGTCGGCTGCCCTTTATCTCAGTGTTTTTTATTAGACAACAGCCAGACAGGGTTAATTCCTGTGTGTCATTAAGATAACATTGTGCTCACTCAAGCATACTTACTTTGTACCTGTGTACCTTGTATCTGCGTTTGTTCACCTTGTTCCGGAGAGCAAGCATACTTGCCTTATACCTGCATATGCTCACTTTGTTCCAGAGACCACGCATACTTCCCTGATACCTGGGTATGCTCACCTTGTTCCAGAGACCAAGCATACTTACCTAGCACCTGCGTATGTGCACCTGAAAGCCAAACAGACATGCCTGATACCTTTGTATGCTCATTTTGTTCCTGAAGTTGTAATTATGTTGTATTCTGTGTCAACACATGGGTATCCTGCCTGATGATAAATCTGCGTCTACTATGACAGTGATACCCTTCCTCAAACCAGATGTGTCTGCTCTACCTATCTGATATCCATTGACAGTCTCACCAACAGTACCCTCTGAGTATCCTGTGCCTGCTGAGAAACCCTTGTCTACTATACCAGTGATATCCTTCCTCAAACCAGCTGTGTCTGCAGTACCTATCTGATATCCTAAGACAGTCTCACCAACAGTACCTGCAGGGTATCCTGTGCCTGCTGAGAAATCTTTGTCTACTATGACAGTGGTAGGAGATAAGGGAGTCTAATAGTGCGCTAGGTGGTGGGATATCAAACCCATACAATAGAATAGATCCTTTGTTCTATTCAAAAAGTGTTGAAAAAGAGGGGTTGGTAGTAAGGGCGCTCAAAGCTTAAGATATCTCTAAAGGTTATATAAATGGGTTATCCACATATATAGAAAGTTTATAGAAAACTGTTAATAAAGAGTACAAATGTATGTAATATGTATTAAAATATTTATTGCCTAAAAAACAAATTATACTAAAATTAGGGACGTCTCACTCAAAGTATTATTTTTATAAACTCATTAGTGATCATCAACAATTATGGTTAAAATCTAAGAATATAGAATTGTATAGATAAATTCCACAAAGTGATAATAACACAAAGAAATGTCTGCATAGAATTAATCACAATAGTGGTCACAATAGTACCGGTTTCTAAAATTACCTAAAACAAATACAATAAAAAACAAATACAGGTGAAACTCGAAAAATTAGAATATTGTGCAAAAGTTCATTTATTTCACTAATGCAACGTAAAAGGTGAAACTAATATATGAGATAGACTCATTACATGGAAAGCAAGATAGTTCAAGCCGTGATTTGTCATAATTGTGATGATTATGGCTTACAGCTCATGAAAACCCCAAATCCACAATCTCAGAAAATTAGAATATTGTGAAAAGGTGCAATATTCTAGGCTCAATGTGTGCCACTCTAATCAGCTAATTAAGCCATAACACCTGCAAAGGGTTCCTGAGCCTTTAAAGGGTCTCTCAGTCTGGTTCAGTAGGAATCACAATCATGGGAAAGACTGCTGACCTGACAGTTGTGCAGAAAACAATCATTGACACCCTCCATAAGGAGGGAAAGCCTCAAACGGTAATTGCAAAAGAATTTGGATGTTCCTAAAGTGCTGTATCAAAGCACATTAATAGAAAGTTATGTGGAAGGGAAAAGTGTGGGAGAAAAAGGAGCACAAGCAGCAGGGATGACCGCAGCCTGGAGAGGATTGTCAGGAAAAGGCCATTCAAAAGTGTTGGGGACTTTCACAAGGAGTGGACTGAGACTGGAGTCAGTGCATCAAGAGCCACCACACACAGACGGATCCTGGACATGGGCTTCAAATGTCGTATTCCTCTTGTCAAACAAACAACGTCAGAAGCGTCTTACCTGGGCTAAAGAAAAACAGACCTGGTCTGTTGCTCAGTGGTCCAAAGTCCTCTTTTCTGATGAGAGCAAATTTTGCATTTCATTTGGAAACCAAGGACCCAGAGTGTGGAGGAAGAATGGAGAGGCACACACTGCAAGATGCTTGAAGTCCAGTGTGAAGTTCCATATTCTGTGTTGATTTGGGGAGTCATGTCATCTGCTGGTGTTGGTCCACTGTGCTTCATTAAGTCCAGGGTCAATGCAGCCGTCTACCAGGAGATTTTGGAGCACTTCATGCTTCCTTCTGCAGACGAGCTCTATGGGGATGCTGACTTCATTTTCCTGAAGTACTTGGCACCTGCCCACACTGCCAAAAGCACCAAAACCTGGTTCAATGACCGTGGGATTACTGTGCTTGATTGGCCAGCAAACTCGCCTGACCTCAACCCCATAGAGAATCTATGGGGCATTGCCAAGAGAAAGATGAGAGACATGAGACCGAACAATGCAGAAGAACTGAAGGCTGCTATTGAAGCATCCTGGTCTTCCATAACACCTCAGCAGTGCCACAGACTGATAGCTTCCATGCCACGCCGCATTGAGGCAGTAATTGCTGCAAAAGGGGTCCAAACCAAGTACTGAGTACATACAGTATGCATGCTTATACTTTTCAGAGGTCCAATATTGTTCTATGTACAATCCTTGTTTTATCGATTGCATGTAATATTCTAATTTTCTGAGATTGTGGAATTGGGGTTTTCATCACAATTATGGCAAATCACGGCTTGAACTATCTTGCATGTAATGAGTCTATCTCATATATTAGTTTCACATTTTAAGTTGCATTAGTGAAATAAATTAACTTTTGCATGATATTCTAATTTTTTGAGTTTCACCTGTAGATAAGAACGATGAGGGAGAGATTCAGTTTGTTTTCAACTTGTGTTGAACTTCATACGAGGTTATAGTTCATAAAGGAGTTACAAAGCTTTTTATTGGGCAATGTTTGGTTAAAGGGACACTGTACCCAATTTTTTTCTTTTTTGATTCAGATTGAGCATGCAATTTTAAGCAACTTTCTAATTTACTTCTATTATCAATTTTTCTTCATTCTCTTGATATCTTTATTTGAAAAAGAAGGCATCTAAGCTGAGGAGCCAGCAAATTTGTGGTTCAGAACCATGGACAGCAATTGTTTATTGTGCTGACCAATCAGGAAGGACAACCCAGGTTGTTCACCAAAAATGGGCCGGCATCTAAACTTAAATTCTTGCTTTTCAAATAAACATACCAAGAGAATGAAGACAATTTGATAATAGGAGTACATTAGAAAGTTGCTTCAAATTGCATGCTCTATCTGAATCACAAAAGAAAAAATTTGGGTACAGTGTCCCTTTAAGGTTTCAGTCACTGACTGCTTTCACATAACTCTCATATAGAGTATTAATCCGGTTAAACAGTATAAGATTAGTACCTTAATCTTCCATGATCCTGGAGGGGAGATATCCCGTGTGTGTTGCGGTCTGGTAATCTGTGAGTTCACCCCTTGTGACTTTGGCGTCTGACGTCACGGATGACACTACGGGGGCTCATCCTAGCCCAACCAACCAAATCTGACTGTCAGATTTTAGTAGGGGAAAGGGATCCGCTCCTCCACTCCTTGTTGTGATGGAAACTTTCAAGAGGATACTGTGTGATCTCTGCATGCCCTTAGTGCTATGCACGCAGGCTGTGTGTTGTTGCAGATACAGAAGAAATTGCAAATTCAGAAGTAAATAAAACAACCTGGGTTGAAAAGAGTCTCAAAGCAATGGTCAATCCTTTGTTAGTAGAGGGTATATGGTCACTGTATTCAACGCATTTCACTCTCTCCAAGAGCTTTATCAAGAAATCAAAACAAATGTTTTAGGGGTGTTTAGAGGGAGCTCAGACAGCATTTTTATAGGTAAAGGGTAAGTGATTATTGCTGCCCATTCCCATTCCAAGGAGGGGGTCTCACCTGGCAAGTTTAGTCTAGGTTATAGGCCAATATATAGAATTTTCTGTATTTGATGTTTTAATTTTTTATTTTATTGAAAATTTCTTAATTTGTCTTCTCCAGTGCAGTATTAGTTTATGCATTTTAGTAGTACATTTATATGTTCACTTTTAAAAGATTGTACAAATAAAGATAACATCAGTTTTATATATTTCTAAAGGGGTTATAAGATTGAAAAATATTTTAAAAACACTTTAAAGTGATGGTAAACTTTATCTAATCAAATTCCATATAAGTAGTCTTTGGCATTTAAAAAGTATATGTGTACTTTTTTTAAAAAAAATATCCATAAAAAGGGTTAAATCCACAAATATAGTAATGCTTTTATTACAATGCTATGAGGGTCCACTGAAGAACAGACAATATCAAGTACGATTATAAATCTTTTATTATAAAATATATAAACACTTTTAAAAAAAATGCGGTTTTGCTTTACACTAATATATTTTTCATTGCATCATTCTTAAAGTCTGATATTTATCATCGCTTTAAGTAATATCTCTTAAACATATGGCAAATATTCTTTTTGGTGGAACAATTAAATTGAAAATAACATGAATACTGTATATATTTATTCAGATCAATTTGCAATATTTACTTTTCACAATATTCAATAAAATAATTTTTAATATAGCTGTCGTAAATTGCACCATCAGTTCAGTATTAAGAATTTAAAAATTAGCTTTAATCAAAATTAATTTTATTTCCTAGCATCCCAAAATCAAATGGTCAATAGGTTAACTACAAATTATTATTATTTTTTTTTTTTTTTTATTAGTGCTGACTAATAGGATAAGTATCTTTGAGTGATTTAAAAACTCCAGTCTGTGAAGTTCGCTGTCTGTATTTTCAGACGTTGTCAAATTACAGTAAAGCTTGGCAACAATATGTAAGTGACAAATTACAAGAGTGACAAAGTAATGCAGGGTGCGATATGTGAAAACATATCTCTGTCATTTGGTTCTAATGTAGCAGCAACTCAAAAAATGAGTTTAAATAAGGCATTGAGATAAAAAAGGATCCTGACACTTTATAGGAATACAAACTAAGTCACTGTACAGAAAATCTCATGTCAAGATGTTTAGGTTCCTTGTTACCTGCCGGGCATGAAAGAATCTACTGTTCCTTTCCACTTCAATTTTAATTACATTTGCCCTGTATAGATAAATGTTTTCCTTTTCAGCTGCAGTGAACCTACATCATTTTTCTCAAAATTTTTTGCTCACAATTAATCATTCTTTAAAGGTGTCTGGCAATTCTTGTCAATTTCTCATATCAATTTCTGTCCCTAAACATAGCAGACTCGGATTACTTTCCTGAGGTATATTTATAATCTGCTTTTTGATTTGATGCTACTATTTATCACTGTTTTGATGTCTTATCACATATCTCAGCACTTGTGTTGTTGCAAACCTTTTGCTGTTTAATATTACTTGTAACATGTGGATATTGGTCTTAATAGAAAGGTTGCATCCTTTATTTACATTAACATAATTGTTATGATGTCTAATACATTTTACTACTTTGATAAATGTGTAATAACCTTTGTGTGCTGTAAAATAAAAGCTATATCCTATGCAAACCTTTATTGATAGTAAAACACCTGCACCATAGTGACAGTCCTTTTGCCATCAATAGAGGCAAGTTAACCAACAACATGTAAACCACTCAAAAGTTGAGAAGCACTAACAGTGACAGAAAGCAGTTATTTAAAGCTAGCATCGGATAATACATGTTTTTAAGTGTCTGCTGTGACTTGAATGGTACTACCAGACACTGGTTTCCTATACATCTTTGTATAGGTCAAAGAATACTGGTGGTCTCCCCTAATAAAACAAAACAAAGGAATTAGTAAGTTGACATGGGAAATACCACCATATATAAGTGCAATTCAGCTATAGCCAGCCTGGCAAAGGCAAAAGAGAAATCCTAAGAGTAAAATCCTTGAACAAAGTCACTCAAAGGGAGACTTTGTCCACAGATGGTGGCCTCATCTATCCGACTTATATCAATTACCTTCTCCCCACCGTGAGGAACATAGACGCACCACTTTAGTCAGAGTACTCACTCGGCATCCTTGATACTCATGGTTTGTTGGAAACATCCAATTCCCTGACAGACTTGTCAAGCAACCAATAAAAAATGACCATATAACCGCAACCCTTCCAAGGGGCTTTTCTCATAGGTTGGCGTAACGGCTTGAGAGAGAGAGTGTAAAACGCTGTTGCAAATGTTGGCAGCAAAACACAGGATACAAAGGATTCTGCAACAGCGTAGAATAAAAACTCCAACCTTTATTGTCACAAACATTCAAAGTCCTGGAGGGCCAATACAAGGTTAACTTGAAAGGGCAGCAAACCCTGGTGACAGCTTGAGAGCCGTAATTATAGCTGATTTCACATATGTTCCATATAATTTTAAAGGGATACATTGCAGCTAATAGATTAAAAGGAATATAGTGGCTGTCCTTAATTTAAAGATACAAAGTATATATTCATCATATAAAATAAAACCTCTAGAAAATCAAAGAGGGACACTAAAGTAGTAGTAGAAAAAGGAGAAAGAGAAAAGAGATGTATCACATATGATAAAATATCAGCACAGAAAATAATACAAAGAATATGAAAATAAAGCCCAGCATGTAGAAATACAAAAGTACATATGCTTATGCAGTAAAAATAAGATAAAATAAATACAGAAAATATAGAAACAGTGGAATATACCGAAAGGGAGAATCCAAGAGGGAAATATATATATATTATTATTATCAGGTATTTGTAAAGCGCCAACAGATTCCGCAGCGCTGTAAACATAGTCAGTATACAGGATAGCTTTTGTAGGGATCAAGTGGGTAGAGGGCCCTGCTGAGAGTTTCACTGTTGTAGTTGGCTCTTATGAAGGCTATATACACATACATATGCACATACATATATATAGAAATTGAAGAGATGGGTGGATTGTCTCAAAAACTGGTGTATAATTATTTAAGAACTTCAATAATTATGAGGTAAGTCTTTTTTGCTCTGATGAAGAAGGAGCATATAGCACTAACCTTTGAAACACATAAGGATTATTACTGCAAGAATGCCAAGTTTTTAAAATCAGCTTGTCCAACTACTGATTAAATTTGGGAGACTTGTGCACCTATTTTTGTTGAAAACTGTCTTGAATTACCTCATAATTATTGAGGTTCTTAAATGTGAGCAAACTAATGTTTGGCTATTCGTTGTATGTTTTTAATTAATAAAACTGTGTTGCACTATCCCTTTCCCTTAATTTGTGTTTCATGTAATCTGGAATCACATCTTTGGACAAAGTTTGACAACATCTCCAGGAGACAAGCTTCATCCGGTGTCTGGGGCCAGACTCTACCTATACTGTGCGGCCCTTACCTCATATCGATTGAGGTAGAAGAGTGTAAGTAGAGACCCAAAAGGGACCCGGATCCTGGCCTTCTAATTATTAATTATTTTTGTTTTGTTTAATCAACTGTATGTGCAATATAAACTTTTATATTATTCACTAATTGCTGGGACTTTCAAGGAAATTCTATGATAAATCTTTTATTCCTGTTCTTAACCCCAGTTGTAGGCATATGAATTATATTGTAGATTTTCGAAAGGTTTATTAATTGATATAATTTGCAGACATTGATTTGCAGACATTAGGCAGATCATTTATAAATAATGTGAATAGTAGGGGGCCGAGAATGAAACCTTGGGGAACACCACACGTGACTGAGAGAGGGAGGGAGTCGCTGTCAGAAATGGAGTCATATTGTGATCGATCCGATACATATGATCGAAACCAGGTTAGCAGACAATCACTAATACCTGAGTTTTTTTAGTTTGAGCAGTAGAATGTTGTGGTCTACTGTGTCAAAGGCCTTTGCAAAATCAAGGAAAATAGCTAAAGTTAGGTCTCCTTGTTCCATGCCAGCTTGGAAGTTGTTGCAAACTTTTAGGAGGGCAGTTGTAGTGGAGTGATTCGGGCGAAAACCTGATTGAACAGGGGTCAGATAGTTAAATTTTTGGCAATACTCACATAATTGCGAATAGATGCATTTTTCAATTTTTTTTTACAATACTGGGAGCAATGATATTGGGCGATAGTTAGAAACCAAGGTTATCTCACCACTTTTATGGATAGGCACTACTCTTGCAGTCTTGCAGTCTTGCAGTCTTCCAAAGTATCCAGACACCAACGATTCGTTAATTAGGGTTGTGACAGGTTTAGCAATTGCCGGCGCAGTGAGCTTCAACAGCATTGCTGGGATTTGATCAGGTCTTTTTTCATTTTTAGATTATTAAGGTGTTTCTTAATGACATTGATGGGTACAGGTCTAAAATTGAACTTCTCTATATTGGGTCTTTGCAGATTTAGTGGGGCCTGATCCAAATTTGTAGTTTCAGGATGTGTTTCATTTATTAGTTTGTCAATCAGGATGGAGGTGCATCTGACAAAATAATTGTTAAAGGCATTTGCTACTTCTAAGAGAAGTTGCAGGGTTTGGTTGTTCACTTTGACAGTGGAGGGTTGAGAGTGGATTGGTGGAGTTTGTAAGTTATGTATGACTTTCCAAAACTTTCTAGGGTTTGATATGTTATTGTTCAGATTTTCACAGAAATATTGGGCCTTGGCCAATTTTGTTTGTTTAGTGCATATATTTCACCATTGTCTATATACACAGTGATCGTTCATAGAGCCAGTATGCTTGAACTTTGACCACAATGAATCCCGAAACTGGTACATTTGAATGAGGTCAGCTGTGATCCAATTCAAATGTGCTCCTTTTACTCTCACCTTACGCAGCGGGGCATGCAAATTCCAAACTTGTAGGAGTTTGGACAGAAAGAATTCAACTGCAGAGTCTAAATCTGGGATTAGGTTTAACCTGTGCCAGGGGAGGTTCTTGATGTCATTTAGAAATGATTGAAGATTAAATCTTTTGAAGGACCTGGTGATTTTAACCTTGGGAGAGGATTTAGTAGCCTTTATTTTGCACACGCAGTACACTAAGTAGTGGTCACTAAAACTATTAGGGAGAACATCTGCGTCCTGGATTCTGTCAGGAGAAGTGGAATCCAATTGAGCAGGGTGTGATTATGGCTTTTGATGTTTATGCGAGTTAGGGAGGAGATTAATTGCGTTAGCTGCAAAGTTTTAAACCGTGAGCAATTATTATATAAAACTATTATTTTTAGGATTCAGCCAATCAATATTAAAATCTCCAAAAATCTAAATTTCACTTTTTGAAATAACGACTTTACCCCAAACTCTCATGCCCAATGCCTTGAGGTCAAGCTTGACTAAGTTCTTTCATTCATTCCTGACATTCAGTCTTTCACCAATTCATGCCATTTCCACCTTTAAAACATCTCCAAAATTCACCACTTCCTAACACAAGACACAACTAAGATTTGAATAAATTCTCTCATGATTTGCCGACTTGATTATTGCAATTCCATCCTCTCTGGTCTTCCAAACTGCAGTCTTTCTCCCTTCTAATCCATAATGAGTGACTCTTACAGGCTGATCATCCTTACACATCACTCCTCATCTGTTCCACTCCTCTGCCAATCCCATTTACTAGCTTCCTCTAGCTTTGAGAATAAAACACAAAACCCTTAACCTCACTGACCTTATCTGGCCTTGTCTCCAGATACCTTCCCTCCCACCCCATGTATGCTTACCTTTTTATTACCTAATTTCCTTGCCTCTTTTGTTATCTCCTTAAACTCCCTTACCATCTAAGCCTATAAGCACTTCATATGAGGTGATTTACAATAGTGCAACTCTTGGCAGGGCCCTCCTTCCATTTCTTCCTGTAAATGCTACCTTTGCATATTATACCTTTGTTATAGTGCTGCGAAATCTGTTGGCACTCTACAATTAACTGATAATAATTATTAATATTAATAAAAACCTGTTGAGCCAGTGACAAGAGGCATATGTGTGTAGCCACCAATCACAAGCAAGTTCCCAATAATGCTTTGCTGCTCCCAAGCCTACCTACTGTAGATATAGGGGCCTATTTATCAAAGCGTCAACTATGTTGCATTCACCGGCGTCAATATGCTCGCCAGAAATCGCTGCTGCGGACCTGAATACAATCTCCTTATTTATCAAAAAAGCCGTCAAAAACATGCGCGTCATGTACGGTGCGAAGAGCATCGGACTGGTGTTAACTAACAGTCATAGATGTCGCGGTTATTCAGGTTCTTCCCATCTTTATTTATACCATTTCAATACTGTCCATGAACAAGCACATTTCTCTAAAGCTAATCTTTTATTTTTCATCTGGTAATGTCCAAGAAATAGATTGATTTATACCTCAACAAACAATATCCCATAGAAAGTTATTTTTATATTTATTGGTTATATGATACTTTCACAGAAATTAATTAATGTGTATTTGTATTTCTAGGAGTCATATGTTTTATTTATTTTTTTAAATTATTATTAATGCTAGAATTTATACATATATCCTTGCACATACACACACATATATATATTTGTGTGTTATGTCAGAAATCTTTTGCAAGCATATTTTTATGTCCCTAAGTTCTTTTTTTTGTTCTAAACAATGTTGTCTGTCAGTCATATCTCTGTGTTTATTTATACCGCTATATGTATATATTGTAAATGTATTATTATTGTGAGCAGTACTAATTGCGAATATAACATGTAATCAGAGTATCATATGTATTTATTTGCAATCAATGGATATTTTAAAGGGATAGGAAAGTAAACATTTAAGTTGCATGATTCAGATAGAACATGTCATTTTAAAACACTTTAAAATTAACTTCTATTTTCAAATGTGCTTTGTTCTCTTGCTATCCCTTGTTGGAAAAGAAAACACACATATCCTACACTAGTGGGAGCTAGCTGCTAATTGGTGCCTGCACACATTTGTCTCTTGTGATTGGCTACATAGATATGTTCAGCTAGCTGCCAGTAGTGCAATGCTGTTCCTTCAGCAAAGGATAACAAGAGAATTAAGCAAATTTGATAATAGAAGTACAGTAAATTTGAAAGTTGTTTAAAATTGTATGTTCTCCAAATCATGAAAGAATATTTTGGGGTTTCCTGTCTCTTTAAGAGCTGTGCCAGGTTTCTCTCTGCATCTGTCTAACCTCTCCTGATTGCAATCTATTTTTAAAAACCACTCCTTCACAGGTGTTATAAAATGGTCTGGCAGATGACATTTCTTACTGAAAAATAAATTAAAGAGAAGGAAGAAATACACTGAAAATAGCATGCCAGTAAAGAGGTGATTTTAATTTCTGCTGTATCTGAATCATGACAGTAAATCCTTGTCTAAACTATTACACTGTGTGTCCTAATGTCAGCATCAATGTTTATCTTTAATACTAATTTCACATCTACATACTTTCAAAGTATAATGCACAATGTAACAAATGACACTTATTAGTTCTGATGAGTGATCAATAACACAAGTAACAAGCAATTTGATTAGTTAGTGATAGTTTATAATGTGTATTTGAATCAGATTGGCTGATATCATAAATCATGTGATTATGCATATTCGAATCAAAAGTCGTGGAAAAATTCACTAGTGTGTGGGTTATTTAGGAGTTTGCGTCATAATTGGTGCGAAAAGTGTTGAGTCAAATATGGCGTGAAGTGGAGAGTGGGACCTGTATTACATGGAAAGAAAGGAAGTTAGCTATATTATGTTGTGTATTTATTTCATTTTTATCTCTATATCTATTAGTGCAACAAGTTTGGGGCAAAACTTTGAACCAAATATGTAGAAATAATATTTCCCCCCTTGCTTTGTAATGAGAGACAAAATTGTAGCATAATCCATAAGTAATAATGTATTTTTCATTTTTTATCCCTATATCTACTAGTGCACCAAATGTGGAGCAATAATATTGTTTGATTTAGAAAGGGTATACAATTTAAAAAAAAGTTTCTAATAAACTTTTATTATGTAATATACTTCATTCTCTTGCAGCATCGAACATAAGCTTTCTGTGTTTTCCGACTCCCATTGAGTTCTATGGCATCCGCGACCTCAAGGGGTGGTGGATTAAAAACTAGGTACACTGAGTCGGAAAAGACGCAAGCGTAACTGTAGAATTTTTGATAACTTTGTGAGAGCTTCAAATAGTGTCGATTAGGAGGGCAAATGAATACGATTCCGCGGTTTTCAACTCGCATCGATCTGCGTCGGATTGAGATCGCAGGATCGTATTTTACGACACAAATTTCAACATTTGCCAATCTTGACACTTTGATAACTAGTAAATCTCACAACAATTACGACGTGGAATTCCAGCGTATTTTCAGTGGACGCTTTGATAAATAGGCCCCATACTTTTAAGCAAAAGATACCACAGTAAACTTTGTATGAAAAGCAAATTTGAAAAATGTCATACAAGCTATATCTGAATCATTACATTTTACATTTTATGTCTGTTTTATATCTGTAATATTATAATATATACCCAATTGGCTCCATTTATAAAGCTGCGTATGCAGCTTTGGAGCGCCTTTGCTGCAGGCTCGCATGATCAAACCTGTGACTGATTGTTAAGAAGCAGCTGTCATCAGACACCAGTTCTTAGCCGGCGGATTAAAATCACCCCAAACAAGTTTGCCCAGAGTGTTTGACAGCCCCTACTCACATGCTATTGGGCTAGCATGAGCAGAGGGAGGCATTGCACAAGCGGCTCTGCAATGCTGGGTGGACAGGTTCGTGGAAGTGAACCTTGTACGTCTGGGCTTTGATAAATTGGGTTCCATGTCTTATATTCATTGTTGTGATAGTTATTTGTATATTTTTAAAAAATGTATTTGTTGTTCATATAAACATATGAAGACTAAAATAGTCAGACTTACTATAAATGTTGAACCAAACCTCTCTTTTGGGTTAATAGTGATTTAGGGAATGTGTCTGGCAGCATAAAAGTTATTTCAGTATATACTAGGTCCTGGCTTGTTGTGAAAGGGCTTTAATAATTCAAACTACAACACACAGATACCAGTGACACCAGCTGAAGTAAGAATAACTGTCATAGAGACCATCTCTAAGGACCCCATAGAGTCCACTGTCACATTATAATGGCAGAATATTTTTATAGGTTGCAAAAATGTAGCCATTGTAAGAAATCTTTCATCAATTAAGTATTTTCATATTGTCTCCATCTGCCTAGGATTTAAGTCTCAGTCTATTCATTATTTTTATGGGAATAATATACAGGGAGTGCAGAATTATTAGGCAAATTAGTATTTTGACCACATCATCCTCTTTATGCATGTTGTCTTACTCCAAGCTGTATAGGCTCGAAAGCCTACTACCAATTAAGCATATTAGGTGATGTGCATCTCTGTAATGAGAAGGGGTGTGGTCTAATGACATCAACACCCTATATCAGGTGTGCATAATTATTAGGCAACTTCCTTTCCTTTGGCAAAATGGGTCAAAAGAAGGACTTGACAGGCTCAGAAAAGTCAAAAATAGTGAGATATCTTGCAGAGGGATGCAGCACTCTTAAAATTGCAAAGCTTCTGAAGCGTGATCATCGAACAATCAAGCGTTTCATTCAAAATAGTCAACAGGGTCGCAAGAAGCGTGTGGAAAAACCATGGCACAAAATAACTGCCCATGAACTGAGAAAAGTCAAGCGTGCAGCTGCCAAGATGCCACTTGCCACCAGTTTGGCCATATTTCAGAGCTGCAACATCACTGGAGTGCCCAAAAGCACAAGGTGTGCAATACTCAGAGACATGGCCAAGGTAAGAAAGGCTGAAAGACGACCACCACTGAACAAGACACACAAGCTGAAACGTCAAGACTGGGCCAAGAAATATCTCAAGACTGATTTTTCTAAGGTTTTATGGACTGATGAAATGAGAGTGAGTCTTCATGGGCCAGATGGATGGGCCCGTGGCTGGATTGGTAAAGGGCAGAGAGCTCCAGTCCGACTCAGACGCCAGCAAGGTGGAGGTGGAGTAATGGTTTGGGCTGGTATCATCAAAGATGAGCTTGTGGGGCCTTTTCGGGTTGAGGATGGAGTCAAGCTCAACTCCCAGTCCTACTGCCAGTTTCTGGAAGACACCTTCTTCAAGCAGTGGTACAGGAAGAAGTCTGCATCCTTCAAGAAAAACATGATTTTCATGCAGGACAATGCTCCATCACACGCGTCCAAGTACTCCACAGCGTGGCTGGCAAGAAAGGGTATAAAAGAAGAAAATCTAATGACATGGCCTCCTTGTTCACCTGATCTGAACCCCATTGAGAACCTGTGGTCCATCATCAAATGTGAGATTTACATGGAGGGAAAACAGTACACCTCTCTGAACAGTGTCTGGGAGGCTGTGGTTGCTGCTGCACGCAATGTTGATGGTGAACAGATCAAAACACTGACAGAATCCATGGATGGCAGGCTTTTGAGTGTCCTTGCAAAGAAAGGTGGCTATATTGGTCACTGATTTGTTTTTGTTTTGTTTTTGAATGTCAGAAATGTATATTTGTGAATGTTGAGATGTTATATTGGTTTCACTGGTAAAAATAAATAATTGAAATGGGTATATATTTGTTTTTTGTTAAGTTGCCTAATAATTATGCACATTAATAGTCACCTGCACACACAGATATCCCCCTAAAATAGCTATAACGAAAAACAAACTAAAAAATACTTCCAAAACTATTCAGCTTTGATATTAATGAGTTTTTTGGGTTCATTGAGAACATGGTTGTTGTTCAATAATAAAATTAATCCTCAAAAATACAACTTGCCTAATAATTCTGCACTCCCTGTATAGAACTATTTAATCTAAGGGCCAGATTTGGAGTGGAGCGCAGAAATGCTCTTTCACAAACTTGATATTTGCGCTCCACTTGTAATACCAGCACACGCAATTGTGTGCAGATATTAAAAGTGACCTGTAATGTGAACGCAACCTTGTGTTCACATTGCATGGAAGCTTTGCTCTCACGAATGGGTGCCTAGCACAGATTAGGGGGTAAGTCATGCAGAGTTAGGCAGCAAATCGAAATATATATGTATATGAATATATACAGTACATTTATATTTATGTGCTTATATGTGAATATAAACATATTAACACTTGCATATATATGTTTATAAGCATATACATATGTATTTACAGGGAACACACAGTCCCCATAGACCGCTATGTAAAGGCACTTTTCAGTGCAGCCCCACACCTGCACACTTTAAGCTAGCAGTAGCAAGAACCAGCCACTTGTAATGGCTGGTTATTTAATGTGCGCCTGTAAACGGCAAATTTGCACGTTTACGGATGCGCAATAAATTGGTGCTCCACTTGTAATCTAGCCCTAAATATTATATAACGTTTTGACTGGACAAATTTCAAACTTACCAGTTGTCAATTTGCTGCTGTAATGGTAGATGTGTGTTTAGAACATAAGCCTTTAAAAATATTGCCGTCTTTATTCAAAACAGTATACCTATAAATGTTTTACAAGCAGCTGAGTTGTTTCATGATGACATAAAATAATCTTACCAAGTAAACATGTGCTTATGGCTTAAAAAGGAGCACACAATTTATATAAATTTAAACCAGTGTAGATAAACTGTTGTTTTCTAATTGCATGAATATAAAGAACATATGGATGATATAGAGCAGTTGTCACTGGATGGTAGCAGACCAATTAGATTGGAAAGAGTCAATCTGTTTCTTGCTTGACAACAAATGTATTGCCACAAGGAAAAGTTCATTTCATTAAAACTGTGGAAATAAATTAAGTATATTATTGTATCAAATTATACCATTTTTTCCCCCTGAAATTGAAAAGAGGAACAAAAAATGGAAGCTATTTTTATATGCTGCATTATTTTTGCTATACAAACAAAAAATGCTATTATGTGGTATGGAAGAAAATATGTTTAAAAGGACAGTCTAATTCATAATTGTTATTGTTTAAAAAGATAGATAATCCTTTTATTATCCATTCCCCAGTTTTGCATTACAAACATCATTTTATTAATATAATTTTCCCCTTGTGATTATTACCTTGTATCTAAGTGTCTGCAGACTGCCCCATTATTTCAGTTCTTTTGACAGACTTGCATTTTAGCCAATCAGTGCCAACTCAAATAACTCCACAGGAGTAAGCACAATGTTATATATATATGGCACACATGAATTAGTGCTGTATAGCAGTAAAAAACTGTTAAAATGCACTGACATAAGAGGCGGTCTTCAAGGGCTTAGACATTAGCATTTAAGTATACCAGGCTAGATTTAGTTTTCAACAAAGAATACCAAGAACACACAGAAAATTTGATGATAAGTAAATTATCATTGCATTGCATGGAAGCTTTGCGCTCACAAGAGCGTGCTTCCTTAGGCTCCAATGGGAGCCTTGTTCTTACTGAGAAAAGAGGCGGCCATCAAGGGCTTAGACATTAGCATATGAGTCAACCTAGGTTTAACTTTTAACAAAGAATACTAAGAACACAAAGCAAATTTGATGATAAGTAAATTGTTACAAATGACATGCCCTATCTGAATAATGAAAGTTTAATTTTAACTAGACTGTCCCTTTAAAGCAGCAATTTAATTTTTATCTAGTCATGTATTGCCACAAGGAAAAGTTCATTTAATTAAAACTGGGGAAAAATGTGTAGATTATTCAGGGACGTATTATGGCCTAAGCCAACAAAGCTGTTTCTAGGGTGGCAGATATGGGAAAGATGGGGCCACACTTTTTGACATGATGCCAGCCAGCCACAGATGCCCCCTAATTACCCCCATTGGCTGCCAGTTGCCATTGCTCATTGGCTTGATCCCCAGTGCAGAGTAATATGGCGGAAACTGTACAGCAATGCTGTTTCGGTAGTAGCCACAGCTACTGAACCATCACTCACCAGACCCTAAACATTTACCGCTTGGCCTCAAATGAATCCGGCCGCACCTTTCTAAATTATAGGTGCAGCTGGATTCTTTTTAGGCCAAGTGGCTGGAGACTACAAGGTATAAAGTCCTTCAGGCCTTCAGATGCAATACTGTGGAGTATTGCCCAGGTGATATGATGACATCTAGTTCTTAGGGTCAATCACTGTGCACTGAAGTGGTTGGAATCTGCATTAAAAAATAAAACTGGGTTATTTCATGTGTCATGTAAGCATATTTTTTTTTATTTAATAAAATGTTACAAGGTGAAATAGGGGCAGATAAGATTCAGGTGTAGTTTGTGGATCGTGTATTGTGGATTGTGTATTGTGCTGTAATCATATCCTGGAATTTGTAGAATATCGATAATTAAACATTTCATATTACAATCACAATTTTTAATGGCTATTTCAAATTAAATTAAATGTCACCTAACTTGTCCATCTATCCAGTAGATTTCTATTTTACAGTACATAGTCTTATGTAATTCAGTATGGCTAGTGCATTGTGAGAACAAAAGAAACAGATAAATGAGCATACAATCTCTTACCATAACACAGTAAAATGTTGTTTCATAGATCTTTTAGCATTTTTAAAATTACTCTGTAAATATTTCTGCAAAACACAATAGTTTTTTTTTTGTTTGTTTGTTTACTGTGTCCATTCTACAGGAAATCAAGATGAGGGTTTTTTCAAGAAGGGGCTTGTAGTGCCTCCCTAGATCTTCCAACCAAACAACCAACCAAATAACCAACCAACCCAATATCTAAGATTTACGGGAACCAACGGGAAGGCAAGAAAACTCATTTAAAATCTCTTCACCTCACTTCCACCATCACAATATTCTCCCTATCAACCTTACAATGGGGAATCAGTCAATGCATGAAACAATAAATGAAATGCTGAATATGGCATTATCCAGTGTTTGATTTTTAAACCTATGGATTATTTATTGTTGTATGCTGTACAAAGGTAGAATGTTTTTATTAAATATTTAAAAAAAGTAGTGATTTTATTTCTTTCTTTATTTCCTTCTTTTTAAATCTTGGCATTTTGGGCATCTTCTTGATACTTCATTTAAAGGATAAAGCAAAATATTGTTCTAGACCATATTTTTATAATTGCAATTCAACATCTAAATGAAATGGTATATTCTAATATGTGGCATTTGTAAATTATTATAAACCTAGTTTTTATATGAACATATTGTTTTCTACTTTTGTAGAAAACAATCACAAATTATTAAAGCAATGTGATACATTTCTTAAGATTTTTAATAGATATGTTAACTTTGATTTGTAATACATTTGCAGACCTTTTGACACATAGGGGCCAATTTCTCAATCCCCATATTCTGCCAAATACATCTGTTTCTGTGTGAGCCTTGAGACTCCGCGGAAACAGGAGTGAAGAAGCAGCGGTCTTAAGACCGCTGTTCCTTAACTCGTCCGCCATCTCTGAGGCGGGGGACAGCAATCTGCACAATCAAATATGATCAGGTTGATTGACACCCCCTGGTAGCGGCCGATTGGTCGTGAATGTGCAGGGGGCGGCATTGCACAAGCATTTCTGTCTGTATTCATCGATGTCCACCATACAAATGAAAAATAAGCCCCATAGAGTCTTTAGAGTAATCCATTATATTTTTAACAGTGGATCATGTCCGCCCGCACATTGATAACTCAGCCCCATAGAGAGGAAGTTGGGGCAGCTGTGTATTTACAGTCTAGCTTAATTTTCTTAAGACGTACACACACAAAACCCTTTTTTTTAATAGATCCATCTTAAAGGACCATTCCACTAACAATTTTATACTGCCCTTGAGAAATTGTGCATTTTAGAGGTACAGTGGTTCTTGTGGGTGAGAGTGGTGTGGAGGTGTGATTCTTTCTCCCAAACATCACATGCTGAGAAAGATTGCTGAAAGGCTAGTAAAAGAAGAAGCAGTGCTACCCTACATGGATATCAGCTTACATTGAAGCCCTGTGTTTCTGGCGAACCTTCAGGCCTATGGAGACCTTTTGTTAAATAGGCCCCTAAATATTTGATTTTATGCACCTTTGTAAATAAAGTCTTAGTGCTAATAAAACCCTTACTTTAAAGAGTGATGTGTGTATGTAGAAGCCTGATATCTTGTGTATCCAAATCTGTTTGTGTGTGTGTGAGTGGTTAACATTTTTATGCATAGTTTAAGATTAAACAAATGTACTGGACATATAATTTGCATTGACACCTTGAAAATATATTTCACCCATTTATTGTAGGGATTATGTTTCTAAATTTGCATGTAAAGTTATTATATAATGGAAACTGCAGCAGAAATTCTTGGGTCAGGAATGCTTAGGAGATTGGGCACCTGGTTCCTATGGTGAGGTCTAAGGTTCAAATCTCACTCAAGGCAGTTAACATATTTTTTTTGTAGAGTCCAATCAGATCTCAGTGTTGACTTAAATTTTAGAGACGCTCAAAAAGCCATACCATACTATTCTTTAATGGAATAGAAAACCACCTCTATAATCTATAAAAACCCAAAGCCTACCTTTTGTTGATTATTCTATCATGTCATCCATATACTTTAGGTACCATATCAATAGCTTGAAAAGAAATTGATAAATAACATTATTAAAGGAACATTATATGCCAAAAAAATATGAGCTATTTAATTCAAAAAAGATAAAGGTCTAAATTACGAGTGGTGCACTAACTGTAACGCAAGTGCAATATAATTATTTTTAGGTTCCCTAGAGCATCTTCAGCCTCTTGATCCTCACCAGTCCTTATGTTATTAAATAGTATTTAATAACATAAGGACTGGTGAGGCTAGAGAGGCTGAAGACGCTCTACGGAGACTAAAAAAAAAAACCTAAAAAAAAAAATAGATGCATTCATCAATAGTTTAAAGTAACTTAATGGAGCAACAACCGAATGCTATAATGTGCTAGAGCATTTTTTATTGCATTATTGCTTCCCTATACATATACCATTGGTAAAGTCAACTCTGTTTTTGCATTTTTTTAAAAAGCCTTGCATATTTGATCATGTGCAACTTTGAATAAAAGATTGTAACAACTCTGTAGAAATTTAGAGAAGGACACATAGGGGTAAATTATTAAGCTGCAAATACAGACATTTCCACGGGAGACTTTAGGCTCCCTGGAAACAAAAGTTAAAAAGCAGTGGTCTTAAGACCGCTGTTCCTTAACTCATCTGCCACCTCTGAGGTGGCAGATAGCAATCATCCCGATCAGATACGATCGGGATGATTGACACCCTCTGCTAGCGGCTGATTGGCCACAAATCTGCAGGGGGCGGCATTGCATTTATCGATGTGGGGCGGATCATGTCTGCCTGCAAATTTTTAAATTGGCCCCTTATACTACTTAAAGTGTTTACCCAATCCAAATGTAAGAAACTAGATTTTCCAAATTTATCTCATGCATAACTTGGGCAGCTTAATTATTTCAGACAGATCTTCTTTAAATCTATTTGAATAACATGAGGAAGGGAAAAAAATACATTAGTTGATTTTTTTTCTGTAAACAATCACTAAGCGTTTGGAAACAGGGTTTATGGAGTTTGCAAGCATGTTCCCCTCGCTCCTCTTCACTCTCCTTCCCTTTTATCTCCTGTAGCACTTGCCTTCCAGGAACCCTAAACTCCTCTGATGAGAACTCTTTGGAATCCAGCACTATTTCATTACCCTTGAACGTACAACTTATTCTACTCAGTGCTCTTGAGAGGAATTATCTAGCAAACAATAGAATGACAATCTGTCATATCTGAGAAAACCCCAACTTAATGACTTCAAGACCTATTATAAGTAAACGTTTGATGATCAAGGAAATATAATTTATTTTGCCTTTCTCTCTAAACCTGACTTACAGGGACAGTGTACTCCATAATTGTTATTGTTTAAAAAGATAGATAATTCCTTTATTCCCCATTTTTGCACAGCCAACATGGTTATATTAATACACTTTTTTTACCTATGTGATTACCTTGTATCTAAGCCTCTGCAGACTGCCCGCTTATCTCAGTTCTTGTGACATACATGCATTTCAGCCAATCAGTGCTGACTCTAAAATAACTCCACTGGAGTGAGAACAATGTTATCTATATGACAAACATAAACTAGCAGTGTCTAACTGTCAATGCACTGAGATAAGAGGCAATTCAATGGCTTAGAAATTTGCATATGAGCCTACCTAGGTTTAGTTTTCCACAAAGAATACCAAGAGACCAAATCAAATTTGATGATAAAAGTACACTGCAAAGCTGTTTAAAATTGCATGCCATATTGGAATCATGAAAGTTTAATTTTGACTAGACTGTCCATGTAATCATCTACAAATCCAATGCTGTACTAATAATGAGCAACCGCCCCATACGTTAATTTAAAATGAATTTTCAGGGTCAGAGAGATTGAGATCCTATGGTCTGGAGACCCCCCCCCCCCCCCATTGTCATTATTGTGGCATATGTTTTCTTAACCTGTAGTGGTCATGTCAAACTATTAACATGCACCAAAAGACATACTGGGGAGCCCATTAAAAGCACTGTTTGTGTGCCTAATTATAAAATAACTGCTTTGTATTTTGTCCCAGTCTGATCTAGCATCTTTAAAATCCTGCAGTACAGTCTCTCTAGTTCTCAGAAATTCTGGTACCTCTGTATCACAAAATCCTGCTTCTATAAGCTCCAGTTGATGTGCCATCATGGGTCTTCTTCAATCCTTGTCTATGATCTTGATACTGGTCTCTTCTGGTTCCCTGACACCTGTTTCTTTTTTCTTTTTTTTTTGCTCTCGCTCTCAGGTTAATCATTTTGTCTTTGAAGATTTATTGGAGTGATATTCTAGCTCACCCAATGGCACCTTTCTCTAAACCTATATTTGTTGTCTCCATGAGAACCCAGTAGAGATGTATATTAAGGATTCGGATGAATTGTCCAAATTTTGATGATTTTTAGAGCTGTTTGATATACAAGCTATATTGTTTTGTTAATAAGCTCATTTGTTTGCAATGATGTACAAGAGGTCTTAGCTTTCATTTGTCCATCATCTATTGTCCAATGCTGCCATATTATTACTAATCCCTGATGTTAGGGACAGGAGTTGTATGTTCTTTTAACATTGAGAAATAGGTTCTTTTAATTGTTTGAATCCTGTAATGTAAGCTTGTTGTTAATATTAATTGTCCCTATCAGCTGGCAATGAATAATAATAATGGCAATGAATCCAAATCCAATATTCATCCGAACTGAATGCCTGCATGGATAGAATTTGTCAGAAGTGAACGTTTTCAAATATCTGAAAATATTTTGAAATAAATATGTCTAGTAACCAGTACAACTGTCAGGGTTCCAAGACACCAGACAGAAACAGAAAGTGCAGGTTACAAAATAAATAACGTTTATTTAAAATAACAATAAACAGCAATAGGGATTTCCAGGACAAAGTCAGTACCAAGCCAGGGGACAGATGCCAAAACAGGTAGTCAGCCGATCCAGGTCAGGGAACAAAAAGAGCAGGAACTACAGGAACAATAACTGGAGTCAGGAACCAGGAAAACAGTCAGTCAAAGCCAGATTCATACATGGAGTACAGGAACAAAATACAGGAGTGCACTTGGTATATCTGGACTCACGCAAGGGGGGAGACAAAATGGACAGGGTGATGGTTATATTGTAAACTGGCGTTACATCATCACTCAGAGACAGGAATTTGCCAGTAGTTGCAGGGTGATGATTTTAACAAGTTTGTCCATAAGAGGGCATGTGGGAGGAGCTCACAGTTTTAGAAACACTGCAAGAGAAACCAATAAAAGGCCTGCACTCCAAGTGAAAACAACAAGGGTGGCTTTGTTTCATGTAAGAGTCTGTCATTCCCTGCTTCTGCAATCCAATGTATCAACTATGGCAATATTATTACAGTGATCACATTCATATCAGAACCTTAAATATCCATGTGGCCATCTTTGAATTAGGTGCCTGATGAAGGACTAGACATACTATATTTTTGACAATATATGTCGTTTTCAAAACATCTGCTCTAAACAATCAATCTATCTTAGCATATCTATTTATACCACCTTTATTCCAATTGTATATGCTCCAGATTGAGATAACTTCAATAAACAAAATAGTTACAATAAGTTGGACTTTTTTTTAAAGCAGTCTGCCCTTTGGTGGTAATATACTCAAGGGTATTTGATTAGTTTTATTCTTTATTTTCTTCTGACTGTGTTTTTAATCTTTCAGTTGTAATTCTGATTTTAATTCCTGCTGCTTACCTTCTGCCTAAGATAGCAGTAATGAAATTTGTCACCTGTGTCTCTAAGCACAACCCTTTCTGGCTCTTTTCTGCCTGTTCGACGCAAGGCAGCATTGTTTCACAAAGTATCTTTAAATATCATCCCTACCATTCGGAACGTTTACAATGTGTTCATCTCTTTGCTAAAGCAGAAGATAAAAATTAATAAGAAAGAAAAAAAAGAAAACATAAGTATTTAGTCATACTTGCAGCTGGACTTTCATGATTCAGATAGATGCAATTTAAACATATTTCCAGTTTATTTCTATTATCCAATTTGTTTTGTTTTCTTTGTATTCTTTGTTGAAGGGTACACTCAAGTAAGATCAGGGGCAGCAATCCACTACTGGGGAGCTATCTGGTGTTTGGTTGCTACACATATATGCATTTTGTTATTGGTTCACTAGATGTATTCAACTAGTCTAGCTCCCAGCAGTGCATTACTGTACCTGAGACTACTCTCCAAAAAAGGATACCAAGAGAATAAAAGAAATTTAAAAACAGAAGTAAATTGGAAAGATGTTTAACACTGCATGCTCTATCTGAATCATAGCATTTTAATTCTGACTTTACAGTCCATTTTAATAGCCATATCTGGGGTTGTATCAGTAGTATTATTTAAAAATAGATCCAATAAGATAGGTAAAACATGTTTTTTTAAAAGAGTATTTTCTACAGAGTAATATATGGTTATGGTATAATAGTAGATATCTGTACAATGTGTTAAAGTTGTTTTCTTTTTTTTTTAAATGTTGTGCATTGCGGCTCAGTTATCACTGTTTTAGTTTGTTCATCCTATTCTTGTAAAAGGAAATGTATATTCAGTGAAACAAAAATATTCTAGTCTATCAGAATTTCAAGTTACCAGGAATGAAGCAAAATATAATTTTCTCACTTCCAGACTGCAAATAGATTTAGTTATTACATTATTATTATTATCATAAATTATTACTTTTGCATATACTGGTATCACTTTAATAAAGCATATTCTATATTCGTACAGGGAACAATTTTTCCTGAAATTATTTTGCTGAGTTCCATTTATCAGTTACTATGTCATTACCAAAGCAATTGTTGGTGATATTTTATCACTTGACATTGTCTTCATTGCCTGCTGTATCTCTTTTATTGTAGATATGGGAATGCTTTTGTGCTTTCTGTCAATTGTATTACTTGATTTTACAGAAGATTGGTATGTGACATTATGTTTGGCATGTGCCTTAACAAAATCCTTCTTACTTCTGTAACATGTAACATAGAAATTGATAAAAGATAAAGACCCCTTGCCTCATTTCATACGCCCATTCCTTCTATCGTCTATAACATCACAAAACACACTCTCTTTGGAGCATGTGTTAATATTTTTGTTTTGTGCTTATCTTTTAGACATTTTGTTTGCTCACTTTTATGTTCCTGTTTCTAAATCTAATATATTTTTTTCCTGTATTTACAATTGGTTTGCAATTGAAAAACAAAATGGAAGGATGAGCCTAAATCATTGTTTATGTTATTTTCTATATATGAACTTAATGCAGTATTCAATCTCTTATAAATATACAGTTTATAATGGGGCTAGATTACAAGTGGCGCATTAGCGATAGCGCAGGATGTGATGAGCAGTATCACTGGACTGTGCTAACATTAACGAGCAACTTGATATTATAAGTCCATGGTAAATTTCATTTAAAAGAGAGGGGTTAGTGCAGCTGTCATTGCTCTAGCAACACGCATACTTTCATTGGATATTGTGACCGTGGTAAATAGTGCTCATATTAGAATTTGAAAGTTATAGGTTATGCTCGAGCAAAAGCTAAAATTGCGTTAGAATATTTAACAAGACTTGAGAACTGATGTAAAGTAGAAAAGTTAAAACATATTTTTACAAAACACATAAAAACCATACTAGAATAAAGTTTTACACCTACATTATATCATTTTAATATTGCTAAAAATGTTTTTAAATGGTTAAAAACGGACTGGAAAGGACTCAAATGTATATGTATAAATTTGTGTATGTGTGTATGTAAACATGGATATATGTCTATAGATGCATTTATATTGTAGGTGTAATTTTGTGTTTATATGTATAAACATGTATGTACACACATGCATACATAGATAGATAGATAGATAGATAGATAGATAGATAGATAGGTAGATAAATAGATAGATAGATGATAGATAGATAGATAGATAGATAGATAGATGATAGATAGATGATAGATAGATAGAAAAATAGATAGAAAGATAGATAGATAGAAAGATAGATAGATGGATGGATAGATAGATCGATAGATAGACTAATTGATATATATATATATATATATATATATATATATATATATATATATATATATATATATATACAGGCACTCTTACTTAAAAAAATTTAAATATCAGGGTGCCGGCAAAAACATACACAGCGAAAAGTCCAGATGTGATTATATTAAAATACAGAGAGTGTGAATATATTAAAAACTATAAACTACTGACAACATTTCTCCCAAATTCCACATAAAATTATTGTCATTTAGAATATGTATCATATTATATTATACTAGTCCTAAAGCCCATGCACACGGGCCATTTTTTGCAGTACAGCAGTCCCACCCCTTGCTCTCTCTCTCTCTCTCTCTCTCTCTCTCTGTCCTCTCTCTCTGTCCCCATCTCTTTTGTGCTCTCTGCCTCTCCCCCCTCTCTTTTGTACTCTCTCTCCACCCCCTCACTTTTGTGCTCTCTCTTCCCCCTCTCTTTTGTGCTCTCTTTCCTCCCTCTCTTTTGTGCTCTCCCTCCACCCTCTCTTTTGTGCTCTCCCTCCACCCTCTCTTTTGTGCTCTCTCTCCCCCTCTCTTTTGTGTTCTTTCTCCCCCCCTCTTTTGTGTTCTTTCTGCCCCCTCTCTGTTGTGCTCTTTCTCCCCCTTCTCTGTTGTACTCTTTCTCCCCCCTTTCTTTTGTTCTCTTTCTGCCCCCTCTCTTTTGTGCTCTTTCTGCCCCCTCTCTTTTGTGCTCTTTCTGCCCCCTTTCTTTTGTGCTATTTCTCCCCCTCTCTGTTGTGCTCTTTCTCACCCTCTCTGTTGTGCTCTTTCTGCCCCCTCTGTTTTGTGCTCTTTCTGCCCCCTCTCTTTTGTACTCTTTCTGCCCCTCTCTGTTTTGCTCTCTCACCCCTCTCTTTTGTGCTCTTTCTCCCCCCTCTCTTATGTGCTCTTTCCCCCCTCTTTTTTGTGCTCTTTCTGACCCCTCTCTTTTGTGCTCTTTCTGCCCCCTCTCTTTTGTGCTTTCTCCCCCCTCTCTTTTGTGCTCTTTCTCCCCCCTCTCTTTTGTGCTCTTTCTCCCCCCTCTTTTGCTCATTCTCGCCTCTCTTTTGCTCCGTCTCCCCCTCTATTAAGCACTCTCTCTACAGAAAATGCCCCCACCATGCCCGCTCTGCCCGGTCACGCCTACCACGTCCATATAACGCCTTGTCCACTCTGCACAGTCCCGCCGACTCCCTCCGGACAGCAGATCAGGATGGTTAGTTTGTGTAAGGCCAGGTGTGTTTGTCCTTGTGCTGTCTCTACTGCGTATGACAGCTTCAAACAAACACACTTGGCCTTTTATATTATAGGTTACTAGATGAGGAAGAAGAGAAGCTGAGTCCTGGAGTCAATGAGCAAGTTTATTGCGGAGCAGGCTTCAGGATACAAGGTAAGCTCCTATCTTACGCGTTTCGTGCATGAGCACATGCGCTTCATCAGAGATATCAGTCTCTGCTGGTCAGGATCCCTATAAGGGTGTGAGTGGCCAATCAGGGTAGGTAAGGTCTTTAACTCTTAAAGTGAAAAAGGTTTTAATTAATTAAGTGGTCACTCACAAGTTAATCATATTGATCCCGGGCAGCACGAGACTAGATAGAACAGATTACTAGTAAACAATTGTCTATATATATAGCACTTGCTTATACATAATGTTTCAAACATATATTATATATACATTTCAGCCAATGTAATGCTAAAAAGGGTCACAAAAGCGGGAACATTTTGTGTGTGCTAGCTAAGTGCAAAACATGAATTATAGTCTGTATGTTTATACAACTTGGGACAAAATCATGTTATAGTAGAACAACAAAGCAATTTTTGCAGACACCGGTTTAAATTGGTCCCCTTAGTTTGAGTGTAATGGAATAATCACTTGTCCTTTGACTAAACTAAACAAAACAAAAAGTGACCCTTAGTAGATCTTCAGCTATATACAAAATATCCTTATTAGTTAAAATTATTAATAACATTCTGTAACCACATATACAAATATATATATCTCTAACCAGCGTTTTAAGTCTACAAGGAAGAAGTATATACACTTCACTATGTTCTTGTGGCCCCTAAATAGTATCCAACTAGAGAGTATGTTTCACTAAATTTAATAGATGGGTGGATGGGCATCAGTATAGTTGTCCTCTCTAGAATAATTATTTACTAAAAGAGAGAAAAGGACTCTAAATGTGTAATACTATGAGGGGAGGCTGGTGTATGTTGTCTACCATACCAGCTATGAGATAACAATGCTGGATAAAGAATTATAACTAATAAATGTACATGATAAAAACATTTGTAAATTAGACTAATAGAAAAACTTTCTTTTTGGTTATTAGGGAAGGAACAAGTCTGGCTTGGATTTGGGTCTCATTTAGCTTGGTGTGACTTTTGGTGGATATCTTTTTTATCTTTTTTATGAGGATTATAGTCTGGAAACAACTAGATTGTATGTATGGGAAGGATCCTATTTACTCTATATATATAGGTTCACATCATATCTTTTGTTCATGCCTTGGGGTACCCTAGTTTGTAACATGAAAATCCAGTATACTTCTCTTTTGGATAATGTTTTGTTTCTATCTCCCCCTAAGGGATTGCTTGTTATGTGTTCTATGGCTTTAAATGTAAAATGAGTCAATTTTTGTGCATGTGTATGAAAATGTTTGGCCACTGGTGTTCTAGGGAATTATTCTTCTATAGACAAGAGATGTTCTCTTATGCGGTCTTTTAAAGGGCATGTCGTGATTCCTACATATTGTTGTTGGCAAAATGAGCATGTAATTAGATAGATTATATATGTTGATGTACAGTCCATTCTAGTAGTTATAGGATATGATTTGTGGGTCTGTGAAGAAGTAAATGTAAAACACTTGTCAGTATATTTGCAACTCTTGCATGGTACATGGCCACATCTATAATTACCTTTTGTGGGGGTAAGCCAATTAGTAATCAGTGGAATTTTGTTGTGGAACTTATGTGTGATCTTATCTCGTACTGTTGGTGCTCTTTTAGCTACAAATCTAATGTGTTTCTGTAGTTTGTCTCTTAAAGTAATGTCACTATTGAGAACAGGTAAATATTTCTTAATAACCCTTGTTATGGTATAGAATTGATTACTATAACTAGTGACAAAGCATATATCTTCTATAGATGTAGATCTGATTATATAATTATTGTTACTGTTAGATGTACTATTTGCTACTTTACTATTTAGTAATGATGTCCTATCCATTCTCATTACTTGAGATTTGATTTTAAGAAGGAGGATTCTTTTGTAGCCTCTAGCTACTAATATGTTGGTGAGTTTGTCTGCTTGTTTAATGTATAACTGAAGAGAACTACAGTTTCTCCGCAGTCTAAAATACTGGCCCTTAGGGATGCCTCTTTGTGTGTGTGGAGCATGGCAGGAATCTGCTCTTAGTATCGTATTTCTTGATAAAGGTTTTCTAAAGGTACTAGTTGTTATTTCTCATTCACTGTTGTGTTCTAATGTAAGATCTAAAAAATTAATAATATGATCATTATTTTGATGTGTGAATGTCAGATTGAGTGTATTATTGTTAAAATGGTCGATGATCTCCTGGATGGTGAGTTCTGTATTTTTCTTATAAATCAGGATTAGATCATCTATGAATCTGCCGTATACAACTACTTTGTCCTCAAGGGCCAGTCCACCCCCAAAAAGATGAAAATGTTCAAAATACCCCATGTACAAGTTTGCATATGAGGGGGCAAACTTAGCCCCCATGGCGGTGCCACATTTCTGGAGGTAGTAATGGCCCTCAAAGACAAAGTAGTTGTGTGTGAGAAGGATCTGGTGAGTTCTTCAAGAAAAGTAATAAATGCTTCTGGATAACTAGTGTGTCTCCTTAACATGTATGTTAGAGCTTTGAGGCCTTCCTCATGGGGGATACTATAGTAGAGGGCTGAAACATCTATGGATAACCAAGTGTAGTTATCCTGCCAGGTTATTGCTTGAATTTGTTGTATCAGGTGTGTGCTGTCACGTATGTACCCTGGTAAAGACTTAACTATGGGTTGTAGCATGTTGTCTAGCCAATTCCCTACCCTCTCGCACAGTGAGCCTCTACTGACCACTATTGGTCTGCCAGGTGTATCAATAATAGTTTTATGTATTTTAGGTACTATGCGAAAGGTAGGGATGGTAGGATATTCAACTAAACAAAGGGCGGCTGTTTCTTGAGTTAGAAATCCATCTTCCACTGCAGAATCTAATAGGGTGTGGGGTTCTTGTTTAAATTTGTGTGTTGGGTTGTATGTCAGCTTTAGATATGTCTCACTATCATTGAGTTGTCTATATACTTCTCATTTATAGTCCTCAGTGTTGAGGATTACTACTGCCCCCCCTTTATCCACGGGGTGATCACTATATCTTTGTTGGTACTGAGTGATTTGAGTGCTAGTTGCTCACTGATAGATAAATTATGTTTACTTGTGGAGTTAGTAGTAGTACTGGTGACATTCTCTAAAGAGGAGTGTAAGCTAGTGAGTTCCAACTCTACAAGATTTTGGAACATCTCTATTGCTTCGCTTCTACTGTGGACTGGGTAAAAATAAGATTTGGTGTGTAGTGAAGTTTTGAGTGTGGGAACAGTATCATAGGTGCTAGCTTCTCTAAGTGTTGTAGCTTGAAGTGAGGTAAGTGTATGCAGGTCACATAGGTCTCTGAATTGTAAACCTATGGAGTCAACATTTTTTTGTGCTGTATTTACTAAAAGTGAGCTATTCTCTTGTTCATGATCTGTATATGTAATTTGTGAAAAATGTTTATATAGTGTGATTTTTCTCACCAAAGCATTTACATCCAAAATGGTGGAAAAGAAGTCAAAGTGGGTGGAGGGTGCAAAAGATAACCCTTTGTTTAGTAGGCTGATTTGTGAACTAGTGAGAGTAATGTCGGATAGATTTATTACAGATCCTACTTCTTCTGTGTGGTCTTTTTTATTCTGCTTGGATAGCGTAGTGGTAAGTCCTTTTTTGGTGTGCTACTAGTGATAGGTGTTTGAACTAGAGTTGATAATTTAATTCTACCATCAGAAGTGCTGTGTCTAATTGCTTCATCATTAGAGGTATGTTCTTGTGTGTCTTCAACAGTCTGTGAACCCTCTGTGTTGTCAGTATCAATGCTTGAAAATGTAACTCGCTTAGCATTAGGTGTATGGTTAAAAGTGCCCTTTTTTTTGTTTTTATTCCTATTTTTATGATTATTATGTTGGGAATGATTTTTTTGTCTGTTTGGTTTGTCTTTTTGCCAAGAGTATACGATGTCTAATTCGTAATCCTTTACATCTCTTTGGTATTTGCTAACTTTTCTTTCTGAAAGTGTGGAATCTAATTGTTGCATAGTTGAGTCTAATTGTGTTTTGTAATCTATATATTTCTTGGTCTGTTCAAATGGTTATAGGGACTCTATGATCTCTTCTATCTGTGTTAATAAGGAATCCCTCTCTTCATTCTTGTGTTTGAGCAACTGCTTCATCAAAATGATGGAGCAGTTGGTCAAATTGTTGTTCCATTCCTCCATGAAGCTTTGATTGTGTCGGGCAAAAGAAGGGTATTTTTTCATCCTAAGCCCCCTGGGGACTTTTCTTTCATTGATATAGAGTTCTAAGAACTATATATCCCACCAAAGATTGCTTTCTTTATATTTCTTACTTTCCAAGTCAGAAAAAATATGGGTAAAGTCCCTCTCCAATGGTTCTTCTGTTCTAACGGAGTCACCTTTTAGTGCTTTACCCATTATGAGTTTTCTTCTGTCTATGTCTACTACTCCTGTGAGAGTGTTACTTTCAGCCATAATGGTAAGCTAATGTATCTAGGTGTCTTGATATACCAGTGTATGGATACTAATACACAACAATATGTTTGAGAAAAAGCCTGACAACTGTGTTTAAGAAACTAAAAAGGCTAAAGATCCTACAGCAGGGATCAAAAAATGTAGTTTCTTAACTAGAAGCTTGCACAATGCACTTGAATGTGTGTTGACAATTTTAGTAATGATATACAAATGATGCATATACTTGAAGTTGATACTAGATGTAGTATGGTTAAGAAACTCAAGTGTATAACAAGTATAATGCAAAAATGGTGTACAATAGGTAAGTTAGCAGGGTCCCACCCTTATTGGTGTATGACTTGAATAGCTTATATTGGTGGTGGATCTCAAAAGGTTGCTTAAAGATGTTTGAACCACATGCTTTAGTAATTAATAAATCTAAAGTTCACCATTCTACTTGTAAAATTGTGACAATACATGATCAAAATAAAGATGCTAATCAAATCAAAACTGCCTATTGAGGATACTTCCTCTTGAATGATATTGCACAGTTCATTGTTTTAAGCCGATGTGGTAGCCCAGGTTCACAATAGGGATGGATACAAAAGGCAAGTCCATGTTATATATTATATTATAACAAAAAACTCAACACACCTGAAATGCAAAAAATACAACAAGATTTTATTATAGAGTATCTAAATACAATTCTAAAACCTGAATCCAACCCTTTCAACCCATCCACTCATGCAAAGCACATTCATTCATAAAACAAACTGATTCGACTCAGGCGTCCCTGGAAGAATCAAAAGAAGGCCCTCACAAAGACACTGCTCTTATATTTTCAAAAGTATATCCTAGAAAGTTCATTTGAAGATGGACAGTCCCGTAAACATACTGAACTTTCAAACTTGTATCCAAATGATTATTCTTTGATGTAAGCTAATAGACAAAGTTGTTGTGAAAATTTCTTTTTACAATTAGAAACGTATCCTCTTAAGCATGAGGTTTAATAAGCATTTCCACAGGCTGTGATAATTATGTTTCTTTTAGCAAGTGTAAGCACATCTATATGTTAGTGCATATTGCAAAAAAATGTCAAAAAGCCGTTAGTTCGTCCAGCATAAGTGTAAAAGTCAATCTGTATTCACTCTCAACCTACTCCAAGGCTCTTTCAAAGTTCCCCTTTATCGAACCACTCATGCGGTAGGGTTATATTCAGCCTGAGTATCGGTGTGTGGCAATTCTAACAGTTGATGTCACAACCTATGCGTAACATATGCAGCGTCTCCCAGCACTATTGTGTTAGTATATTAGAGCGTCTCTAATGCAGTGGAAGCTGTAAGTTAAGTCAGCATATGTATCACCAATCATCTGTGTGAGCTGGTATTACGTCTGGATTAGTATGGAAACTGGCCAGTTAAAACATGCATGTTAATTAACTTTTATGATACTTGCAGTTCCATGTCCTCTCGAACAGATAGGAGTGCCCCCGACTTTAATCCACTCGTGCGGACGGGAAAACAAACACCACCTGTTATGATTTCATCTCATTGTGGAACAACGGCTCTGTTGATAATTCTTTGTCTTTAGCATCAAAAGGCCTTGTATCACAGATATAAGGCCTTTTGATGCTAAAGACAAAGAATTATCAACAGAGCCGTTGTTCCACAATGAGATGAAATCATAACAGGTGGTGTTTGTTTTCCCGTCCGCACGAGTGGATTAAAGTCGGGGGCACTCCTATCTGTTCGAGAGGACATGGAACTGCAAGTATCATAAAAGTTAATTAACATGCATGTTTTAACTGGCCAGTTTCCATACTAATCCAGACGTAATACCAGCTCACACAGATGATTGGTGATACATATGCTGACTTAACTTACAGCTTCCACTGCATTAGAGACGCTCTAATATACTAACACAATAGTGCTGGGAGACGCTGCATATGTTACGCATAGGTTGTGACATCAACTGTTAGAATTGCCACACACCGATACTCAGGCTGAATATAACCCTACCGCATGAGTGGTTCGATAAAGGGGAACTTTGAAAGAGCCTTGGAGTAGGTTGAGAGTGAATACAGATTGACTTTTACACTTATGCTGGACGAACTAACGGCTTTTTGACATTTTTTTGCAATATGCACTAACATATAGATGTGCTTACACTTGCTAAAAGAAACATAATTATCACAGCCTGTGGAAATGCTTATTAAACCTCATGCTTAAGAGGATACGTTTCTAATTGTAAAAAGAAATTTTCACAACAACTTTGTCTATTAGCTTACATCAAAGAATAATCATTTGGATACAAGTTTGAAAGTTCAGTATGTTTACGGGACTGTCCATCTTCAAATGAACTTTCTAGGATATACTTTTGAATATATAAGAGCAGTGTCTTTGTGAGAGCCTTCTTTTGATTCTTCCAGGGACGCCTGAGTCTAATCAGTTTGTTTTATGAATGAATGTGCTTTGCATGAGTGGATGGGTTGAAAGGGTTGGATTCAGGTTTTAGAATTGTATTTAGATACTCTATAATAAAATCTTGTTGTATTTTTTGCATTTCAGGTGTGCTGAGTTTTTTGTTATAATTATTGTATGGTAGAATTGGAGGTTTTACTAGACTCTTGCACCCTACATATTAACAGGATTTTTCATTTTCATTTCATTTGATTTGTTAATTATAGACAGAACTTTTCAGTGGTGCTGTGACTAATATAATATTTTTATATAATATTATATTATATGTTATACCATTGCTGTGGTTATTACTATTCTATTGGAATAGGGCCAGATGGATGTAAAAGCAGTGCTAGTAGTGCCTCAAATGTAATAAGAATAAAAAAATAACTATTGACCATGCAGAAAGAGTTGAAAAGAAAAGTTTTGAGTGAGGAAAAGAAGGGTTCAATTCTGGCTTTACTGGAAGAGGGATATAGTGAGCATCAGGTTGCTTCCATCCTTAGAATTTTTAAAAAAGACGGTGGTTCATAAGAACAAGGCTAAGTAGCAGACATTGGGAACAACAAAGCTACAGACCTAGGGAAGGAGGGGATGAAGTTGTTCAACGCTAGAAAAAAAGCCCTTCATCAATGATAAGCAAAGAAGGGCCAGGCTGAGGTTTGCAAAAGACAATAAGGATTGGACCATAGAGCACTGGCCATCTAATGGTTAGACAAAGATCTGGAGAGACCTACAACCAACAGTGTCTCGCACCCACTGTGATATTTGGCAAAGGATCAGTGATGATCTGGGGTGCTCCAGCAAGGCTGGAATCAGGCAAATTTATCTTTGTGAAGGGCGCATGAATCAAACCATGTACAAGGGTATACTGAAAGAAAATTTGCTTCCTTCTGCTCTGACAATGTTCCCCAACTTTGAGTATTGGTTTTCCAATAGGACAATGCTCCAGTACTGAACCCCATTGAAAACATTTGGAATTTCATCAAGAGGAAGATGGATGGTCACAAGTCTTCATATAAAGCCAAGCTGCTTGAATTTTTGTGCCAGGAGTGGCATAAAGTCTGCCAAAATACTTGAAAGCTGTGATTGAAAGTCAGGGTTTTTCCACTAAATATTAATTTCTGAACTCTTGATAAGTTAAAACATTAGTATTGTGTTGCTTAATTATGAATATTAACTTGTTTTTGTTGCATTATCTGAGGTCTGAAAACACTGCATGTGTTTGTTATTTTGACCAGTTGTCATTTTCTGCAAACAAATGCTCTAAATTAGAATATTTTTATTTGGAATTTGGGAGAAATGTCAGTAGTTTACAGAATAAACTAAAGTGTTAATTTTACTCAAACATATACCTATAAATAGTAAAACCAGAGAAACAAATAATTTTGCAGTGTTCTCTTTTTTTCCAGAGCTGTATAAACATTTTTGTGCACTTCCTAGTCAAACACCATTAATCATGCAATAATATTTTCATTCATATTTAGTAGGCTTCTGCATTTGTTTTGTTACGTGTGCATATTTGTAATGAAAACAGTGTAATTCGTTTTGTTTTCACGAATGCACTAACCAATTTTAAAGAAAATGAAAATATACTAACAAAATTCATTTGTATACATTTGTTTCCTTTAATTTCGCTTTTTAAGGTAAAATACTTACCCGTAGCACACCGGAGAGCCGTGCTTATCCCAAACCTTCTTCACAAAGCATATAGGAGGCTTAGAGCAGCAGATTCCCAGAGCCTGCACTTAAGGAGACGATCCACCATGCTAAGCCTCCAATTAGTGTGACCCTGGGCTCGGTGAAGAAGGCTCAGGACTAGCGCGGCTCCCCCAGAGTGCTATAGGTAAGTATAAGGCTAAAGATTAACTTTTTTACCTGTAGCAAGGGAACATTTACATTAGTTTTAGATTGCCTAACCCACTTCTTGTCCTCGTTCGAATGGTTACCGCTGCACACATACCTCTGAGAAAGAAGGGATTTTATTTATTATCACCCTTCGAAACGCATAGGGTTTAGGTTATAGAGGCTGTACATCTCTTTTTAAAACAGAGTATTTTTTGTATTTTGGGTTTTGCTATATGGTCCTTTATTGCTGCTGCTCTGTGCTGATTTGTTTCACCTTGATTACATGCTGTTTGTATACCTCATATATTGAGGGTTTAAAATGTGAGTGGGACTACCACATTTGTTTATTATATACATATTTTCAATAAACAGTGTTACACATAGTGATGTCGCGAACCTAAAATTTTCGGTTCGCGAACGGCGGACTCGAACTTCCGGTATTGTTCGCAAACGCGCAAACCGCGCGAACCGCCATTGAATTCAAAAGGCAGGCGAACTTTAAAACCTACAAGGACTCTTTCTGGCCACAATAGTGATGGAAAAGTTGTTTCAAGGGTACTAACACCTGGACTGTCGCATGCTGGAGGGGGATCCCTGGCAAAACTCCCATGGAAAATTACATAGTTTATGCAGAGTCTGCTTTTAAGCCATAATGGGTCTAAATCAACTAACATTCCCAAAGTGGCTGTCTCAAAACATCCCGGACAGAAGATAGATTGATAGATAGGATAGATAGATATACATGGATTGATAGTTAGATAGAATCGATAGAAGAGAAATAGATAGATTTGTTAGATATATAATTACCCTAATAAATTCTAATAATTAATCATGCGTTCTTGGACCCAACTAGCTTGTGTTAATTAGTACTTTTCTTAGCACTTTAATCCCTGTCCCCCCCCCCTATCGGGGGTGTTCTATATGGCCTGCCAGATTACCCTGAAAAATTATAATAATAAGACATGCGGTCTGCTACCTATTTTAACCAGGTTGTTTTGCAATACTGTTAACAGAAATATGATTGCTGACAACAATTGGCTAGGTGGGCCTGGCTCACAGCAGGCTGCAAGGCAGGAGGAAAGTGCTATTCAATGGCACCAGCAAACTGAGGATTCAAATCACAGCAACTATTACCAAAAATTTTAATTTTTAATTATTAGAATACTGTCACAACAAATATGATTGGTGTAAATATTTTTTAAGTAGGCCTGGCACACAGGCTTGGAAGGCTTTAGAAAAGTGCAATTCAAAGGCACGAGCAAACTGAGGATTAAGATCATCAACAATCAAGATTTTTTTAATTGTAATTAGTAACTATACTGTGACAAAAAATTAGGATTGGTGTAAATAGTTGGCAAGACGGCCTGGCGCAAAAGGATGGCAGGCAGGCGGTAGATGCAATTCAAGAACACTAGGAGACTGATTACTGACAGTCTAAACAGTGATGATTGACAATTTTTGCAATACTGTTAACAGAAATATGATTGCTGACAACAATTGGCTAGGTGGGCCTGGCTCACAGCAGGCTGCAAGGCAGGAGGAAAGTGCTATTCAATGGCACCAGCAAACTGAGGATTCAAATCACAGCAACTATTACCAAAAAGTTTAATTTTTAATTATTAGAATACTGTCACAACAAATATGATTGGTGTAAATATTTTTTAAGTAGGCCTGGCACACAGGCTTGGAAGGCTGTAGAAAAGTGCAATTCAAAGGCACGAGCAAACTGAGGATTAAGATCATCAACAATCAAGATTTTTTTAATTGTAATTAGTAACTATACTGTGACAAAAAATTAGGATTGGTGTAAATAGTTGGCAAGACGGCCTGGCACAAAAGGATGGCAGGCAGGAGGTAGATGCAATTCAAGGACACTAGGAGACTGATTACTGACAGTCTAAACAGTGATGATTGACAATTTTTGCAATATTGTTAACAGAAATATGATTGCTGACAACAATTGGCTAGGTGGGCCTGGCTCACAGCAGGCTGCAAGGCAGGAGGAAAGTGCTATTCAATGGCACCAGCAAACTGAGGATTCAAATCACAGCAACTATTACCAAAAAATGTAATTTTTAATTATTAGAATACTGTCACAACAAATATGATTGGTGTAAATATTTTTTAAGTAGGCCTGGCACACAGGCTTGGAAGGCTGTAGAAAAGTGCAATTCAAAGGCACGAGCAAACTGAGGATTAAGATCAACACTAAAAAAATTTTTTATTTAAATTAAAAACTATACTGTCTGACTGTGACAACAATTATGATTGGTGTAAATAGTTGGCTAGATGGCCTGGCACAAAAGGCTGGCAGTGGCAGGCAGGAGGTAAATGAAATTCAATGGCACTAGGAGACTGAATATTTGCAGTCCAAAAAATTATGATTTTTTTTTTTTATTACTGTTACAAGAATTGTGATTGGTGCCACTAATTGGCTACTTGGGCCTGGCAGACAGGCTGGCAGATATGAGTCGTGGATGGTTGGTAGGGCAGCAATTTAACACAGTATGCTGTGTAAGTGACAAAAACACAGGACTGATAGAAAATTAAGTTACATTACACTAGCAAAATATTTGAAAATTTTAGATTTTAATATTAAAATTATGTTAAGAAGTGCAATGCACATATGACTCTATGAGTGGTCGCACTGGCTGGCTGCTACGTAGGGCAGCAATTATAACAACAGTATGCTGTGTAAGTCAGTTAGACAGTTAGACACAAGCCTGATAGAAAATACAATTAGATTACACTAGCATAATGATTTAAAGACTTTTTTTGGAAATTTTAAGAAAAAGGTTAAGCACATACATATGAGTCGTGGCTCATAGCCGTGGAAAGGGCAGCTATTAAAAACAGTAGGCTCTCTATGTCGGATACACACACGCCTGATAGAAAATACTATTAGATTACACTAGAAAAATGATTGAAATTATTTTTTGGGGGGGGGAAATTAAAAAAAGGTTAAACACATATGAGTCGTGGCTCATAGACTAGGGAGGGCAGCAAGTAAACACAGTAGGCTCTCTAAGGCCTAGATTTAGAGTTCGGCGGTAGCCGTCAAAACCAGCATTAGAGGCTCCTAACGCTGGTTTTGGCCGCCCGCTGGTATTTGGAGTCAGTGATTAAAGGGTCTAACGCTCACTTTGCAGCCGCGACTTTTCCATACCGCAGATCCCCCAACGCCATTTGCGTAGCCTATCTTTTCAATGGGATCTTTCTAACGCTGGTATTTAGAGTCGTTTCTGCAGTGAGCGTTAGAGCTCTAACGACAAGATTCCAGCCGCCTGAAAATAGCAGGAGTTAAGAGCTTTCTGGCTAACGCCGGTTTATAAAGCTCTTAACTACTGTACCCTAAAGTACACTAACACCCATAAACTACCTATGTACCCCTAAACCGAGGTCCCCCCACATCGCCGCAACTCGATTAAAAATTTTAACCCCTAATCTTCCGACCGCCACCTACGTTATACTTATGTACCCCTAATCTGCTGCCCCTAACACCGCCGACCCCTATATTATATATATTATCCCCTAATCTGCCCCCCTCAACATCGCCGACACCTGCCTACACTTATTAACCCCTAATCTGCCGAGCGGACCGCACCGCTACTATAATAAAGTTATTAACCCCTAACCCGCCTCACTAACCCTATCATAAATAGTATTAACCCCTAATCTGCCCTCCCTAACATCGCCGACACCTACCTTCAATTATTAACCCCTAATCTTCCGATCGGAGCTCACCGCTATTCTAATAAATGTATTAACCCCTAAAGCTAAGTCTAACCCTAACACTAACACCCCCCTAAATTAAATATAATTTTAATCTAACGAAATTAATTAACTCTTATTAAATAAATTAATCCTATTTAAAGCTAAATACTTACCTGTAAAATAAATCCTAATATAGCTACAATATAAATTATAATTATATTATAGCTATTTTAGGATTAATATTTATTTTACAGGCAACTTGGTATTTATTTTAACTAGGTACAATAGCTATTAAATAGTTAAGAACTATTTAATAGTTACCTAGTTAAAATAATAACAAAATTACCTGTAAAATAAATCCTAACCTAAGATATAATTAAACCTAACACTACCCTATCAATAAAATAATTAAATAAACTACCTACAATTACCTACAATTAACCTAACACTACACTATCAATAAATTAAATAAACACAATTGCTACAAATAAATACAATTAAATAAACTAGCTAAAGTACAAAAAATAAAAAAGAACTAAGTTACAGAAAATAAAAAAATATTTACAAACATAAGAAAAATATTACAACAATTTTAAACTAATTACACCTACTCTAAGCCCCCTAATAAAATAACAAAGCCCCCCAAAATAATAAATTCCCTACCCTATTCTAAATTTAAAAAGTTACAAGCTCTTTTACCTTACCAGCCCTGAACAGGGCCCTTTGCGGGGCATGCCCCAAGAAGTTCAGCTCTTTTGCCTGTAAAAGAAAACATACAATACCCCCCCCCCAACATTACAACCCACCACCCACATACCCCTAATCTAACCCAAACCCCCCTTAAATAAACCTAACACTAAGCCCCTGATGATCTTCCTACCTTGTCTTCACCATGCCAGGTTCACCGATCCGTCCTGGCTCCAAGATCTTCATCCAACCCAAGCGGGGGCTAGACATCCACTGAAGAAGTCCAGAAGAGGGTCCAAAGTCTTCCTCCTATCCGGCAAGAAGAGGACATCCGGACCGGCAAACATCTTCTCCAAGCGGCATCTTCGATCTTCTTCCATCCGGTGCGGAGCGGGTCCATCTTGAAGCAGGCGACGCGGATCCATCCTCTTCTTCCGATGTCTCCCGACGAATGACGGTTCCTTTAAGGGACGTCATCCAAGATGGCGTCCCTCGAATTCCGATTGGCTGATAGGATTCTATCAGCCAATCGGAATTAAGGTAGGAATTTTCTGATTGGCTGATGGAATCAGCCAATCAGAATCTAGTTTAATCCGATTGGCCGATCCAATCAGCCAATCAGATTGAGCTCGCATTCTATTGGCTGATCGGAACAGCCAATAGAATGCGAGCTCAATCTGATTGGCTGATTGGATCAGCCAATCGGATTGAACTTGATTCTGATTGGCTGATTCCATCAGCCAATCAGAAAATTCCTACCTTAATTCCGATTGGCTGATAGAATCCTATCAGCCAATCGGAATTCGAGGGACGCCATCTTGGATGACGTCCCTTAAAGGAACCGTCATTCGTCGGGAGACATCGGAAGAAGAGGATGGATCCGCGTCGCCTGCTTCAAGATGGACCCGCTCCGCACCGGATGGAAGAAGATCGAAGATGCCGCTTGGAGAAGATGTTTGCCGGTCCGGATGTCCTCTTCTTGCCGGATAGGAGGAAGACTTTGGACCCTCTTCTGGACTTCTTCAGTGGATGTCTAGCCCCCGCTTGGGTTGGATGAAGATCTTGGAGCCAGGACGGATCGGTGAACCTGGCATGGTGAAGACAAGGTAGGAAGATCATCAGGGGCTTAGTGTTAGGTTTATTTAAGGGGGATTTGGGTTAGATTAGGGGTATGTGGGTGGTGGGTTGTAATGTTGGGGGGGGGGGTATTGTATGTTTTCTTTTACAGGCAAAAGAGCTGAACTTCTTGGGGCATGCCCCGCAAAGGGCCCTGTTCAGGGCTGGTAAGGTAAAAGAGCTTGTAACTTTTTAAATTTAGAATAGGGTAGGGAATTTATTATTTTGGGGGGCTTTGTTATTTTATTAGGGGGCTTAGAGTAGGTGTAATTAGTTTAAAATTGTTGTAATATTTTTCTTATGTTTGTAAATATTTTTTTATTTTCTGTAACTTAGTTCTTTTTTATTTTTTGTACTTTAGCTAGTTTATTTAATTGTATTTATTTGTAGCAATTGTGTTTATTTAATTTATTGATAGTGTAGTGTTAGGTTAATTGTAGGTAATTGTAGGTAGTTTATTTAATTATTTTATTGATAGGGTAGTGTTAGGTTTAATTATATCTTAGGTTAGGATTTATTTTACAGGTAATTTTGTTATTATTTTAACTAGGTAACTATTAAATAGTTCTTAACTATTTAATAGCTATTGTACCTAGTTAAAATAAATACCAAGTTGCCTGTAAAATAAATATTAATCCTAAAATAGCTATAATATAATTATAATTTATATTGTAGCTATATTAGGATTTATTTTACAGGTAAGTATTTAGCTTTAAATAGGATTAATTTATTTAATAAGAGTTAATTTATTTCGTTAGATTAAAATTATATTTAAGTTAGGGGGGTGTTAGTGTTAGGGTTAGACTTAGCTTTAGGGGTTAATACATTTATTAGAATAGCGGTGAGCTCCGATCGGAAGATTAGGGGTTAATAATTGAAGGTAGGTGTCGGCGATGTTAGGGAGGGCAGATTAGGGGTTAATACTATTTATGATAGGGTTAGTGAGACGGATTAGGGGTTAATAACTTTATTATAGTAGCGCTCAGGTCCGCTCGGCAGATTAGGGGTTAATAAGTGTAGGCAGGTGTCGGCGACGTTGTGGGGGGCAGATTAGGGGTTAATAAATATAACATAGGGGTCGGCGATGTTAGGGCAGCAGATTAGGGGTACATAGGGATAACGTAGGTTGCGGCGGTTTACGGAGCGGAAGATTAGGGGTTAAAACTGTAATGCAGGGGTCAGCGATAGCGGGGGCGGAAGATTAGGGGTTAATAAGTGTAAGGTTAGGGGTGTTTAGACTTGGGGTTCATGTTAGGGTGTTAGGTGCAGACGTAGGAAGTGTTTCCCCATAGGAAACAATGGGGCTGCGTTAGGAGCTGAACGCTGCTTTTTTGCAGGTGTTAGGTTTTTTTTCAGCTCAAACAGTCCCATTGTTTCCTATGGGAGAATCGTGCACGAGCACGTTTTTGAGGCTGGCCGCGTCCGTAAGCAACTCTGGTATCGAGAGTTGCATTTGCGGTAAAAATGCCCTACGCTCCTTTTTTGGAGCCTAATGCAGCATTTGTTTTAACTCTCGATACCAGAGTTAAATTTATGGTGCGGCCAGAAAAAAGCCTGCGGAGCGTTAACAGCCCTTTTTTACCGCCGAACTCTAAATCTAGGCCTAAGTCAGCAAAACACACAGGCCGGATAGAAAATTATATTAGATTACACTAGCAAACAAATTTAAACTTTTTTTTTTATATATATATATATATATATATATATATTAAAATTAAGGTGAAGGAGAATAGATATGAGTGCTGGGTGGCTGCCTGGCACAGACCAATTAACCAAAAGACTGAAAAAAAAGAGATATATTAATGCTGAGTGAGCCTGACAGACACAGGCATGATAGTAAATGTAATTAGATTACACTAGCAAAATATTTTTATTTTTTTTATTTTTTTTTAATTTAAAATAATGTTATAAACGGATATTAACACTGGTGGCTGCTGGCTGGCACAGAGCAATGAACCAGAGTATATGCTGTGTGACACTGGCCTGATAAAAAATTACACTAGAAAAATAATTATATTTTTGGGTTAGTTAAATTTAATTTAATGTTGTTAGGGAGATATCAGTGGTGGCAGTAGTCACAGCATATGCTGTGAGCCTTAAACACACAGCTGAAAGCCAGGCAAATGCTAATAAAAAAAAAAACGAAAAAAAAAAAATAACGGCACGAAATATAGCCCTAAAAAGGGCTTTTTGGGGTGCTGTGCTTGCAGCAGAGATGAGTGGAGTCCTTCTGGACTGTAAATACACTAGCCTAGCTATGTTTTTCCTATTAATGTCAGGAGCAAAAACACAACACGTCCTCTCATTAAAAAAGCAAGGTCGTTATGAGTCTAAAATGGCGGATTCCGAGTAGCTGGGAGTGTCTGTGAGGGATTGTCTGATGTTGATTGGCTCTAATGTGTCAGGCGGCTGTGACATAAAGGGTCAAAATTTCCACAATGATGACACATAGGGGCGGATCGAACGCGAACGCGAACAAGCTATGTTCGCTGTGAACCGTTAGCGGGCGAACAGTTCGGGACATCACTAGTTACACTACGAGCCCTTTTCCGGTTTTCTCTCCTTTATGTTTGTTTTGAGAGATTCATCATACTATGAATCATGGTGACTGAGGCATAACAGGCTGCTGGAATTTGTCTCTTTTGGACCACTACGAAGGAGCTTTTTGAATCTGGCTCTCCTGTTCCATACTCTGAGAGGTGCCAAGTGTTTTACCAATACAAATTTTTCTTACCTCATACGGACTGAGGACCTTTGAAGTAAGTTTACTTGTGAGTGGGGGCTGTTTTTGAAGAGACATTTACCAGTGATCATCACTTTCTTTCTCAAGCTATTTGTTATTAACTCTCTTCTTGGACTCTATACACACATGACTTAGGCCTAGATTTGGAGTTCGGCGGTAAAAGGGCTGCTAACGCTCCGCGGGCTTTTTTCTGGCCGCACCATAAAATTAACTCTGGTATCGAGAGTTTAATCAAATGCTGCGTTAGGCTCCAAAAAAGGAGCGTAGAGCATTTTTACCGCAAATGCAACTCTCGATACCAGAGTTGCTTACGGACGCGGCCGGCCTCAAAAACGTGCTCGTGCACGATTCTCCCATAGGAAACAATGGGACTGTTTGAGCTGAAAAAAAACCTAACACCTGCAAAAAAGCAGCGTTCAGCTCCTAACGCAGCCCCATTGTTGTCTATGGGGAAACACTTCCTACGTCTGCACCTAACACTCTAACATGTACCCCGAGTCTAAACACCCCTAGCCTTACACTTATTAACCCCTAATCTACCGCCCCCGCTATCGCTGACCCCTGCATTACACTTTTAACCCCTAATCTGCCGCTCCGTAAAACGCCGCCACCTACGTTATCCCTATGTACCCCTAATCTGCTGCCCTAACATCGCCGACCCCTATGTTATATTTATTAACCCCTAATCTGCCCCCCACAACGTCGCCGACACCTACCTACACTTATTAACCCCTAATCCGCCTCACTAACCCTATCATAAATAGTATTAACCCCTAATCTGCCCTCCCTAACATCGCCGACACCTACCTTCAATTATTAACCCCTAAACTTCCGATCGGAGCTCACCGCTATTCTAATAAATGGATTAACCCCTAAAGCTAAGTCTAACCCTAACACTAACACCCCCCTAACTTAAATATATTTTTTATCTAACGAAATAAATTAACTCTTATTAAATAAATTATTCCTATTTAAAGCTAAATACTTACCTGTAAAATAAACCCTAATATAGCTACAATATAAATTATAATTATATTATAGCTATTTTAGGATTAATATTTATTTTACAGGCAACTTTGTAATTATTTTAACCAGGTACAATAGCTATTAAATAGTTAAAATAATAACAAATTTACCTGTAAAATAAATCCTAACCTAAGATATAATTAAACCTAACACTACCCTATCAATAAAATAATTAAATAAACTACCTACAATTACCTACAATTAACCTAACACTACACTATCAATAAATTAATTAAACACAATTCCTACAAATAAATACAATTAAATAAACTAGCTAAAGTACAAAAAATAAAAAAGAACTAAGTTACAGAAAATAAAAAAATATTTACAAACATAAGAAAAATATTACAACAATTTTAAACTAATTACACCTACTCTAAGCCCCCTAATAAAATAACAAAGCCCCCCAAAATAAAAAATTCCCTACCCTATTCTAAATTAAAAAAGTTACAAGCTCTTTTACCTTACCAGCCCTGAACAGGGCCCTTTGCGGGGTATGCCCCAAGAATTTCAGCTCTTTTGCCTGTAAAAAAAAACATACAATACCCCCCCCCCCAACATTACAACCCACCACCCACATACCCCTAATCTAACCCAAACCCCCCTTAAATAAACCTAACACTAAGCCCCTGAAGATCTTCCTACCTTGTCTTCACCATGCCAGGTATCACCGATCCGTCCTGGCTCCAAGATCTTCATCCAACCCAAGCGGGGGTTGGCGATCCATAATCCGGTGCTCCAAAGTCTTCCTCCTATCCGGCAAGAAGAGGACATCCGGACCGGCAAACATCTTCTCCAAGCGGCATCTTCGATCTTCTTCCATCCGGTGCGGAGCGGGTCCATCTTGAAGCAGGCGACGCGGATCCATCCTCTTCTTCCGATGTCTCCCGACTAATGACGGTTCCTTTAAGGGACGTCATCCAAGATGGCGTCCCTCGAATTCCGATTGGCTGATAGGATTCTATCAGCCAATCGGAATTAAGGTAGGAATTTTCTGATTGGCTGATGGAATCAGCCAATCAGAATCAAGTTCAATCCGATTGGCTGATCCAATCAGCCAATCAGATTGAGCTCGCATTCTATTGGCTGATCGGAACAGCCAATAGAATGCGAGCTCAATCTGATTGGCTGATTGGATCAGCCAATCGGATTGAACTTGATTCTGATTGGCTGATTCCATCAGCCAATCAGAATATTCCTACCTTAATTCCGATTGGCTGATAGAATCCTATCAGCCAATCGGAATTCGAGGGACGCCATCTTGGATGACGTCCCTTAAAGGAACCGTCATTAGTCGGGAGACATCGGAAGAAGAGGATGGATCCGCGTCGCCTGCTTCAAGATGGACCCGCTCCGCACCGGATGGAAGAAGATCGAAGATGCCGCTTGGAGAAGATGTTTGCCGGTCCGGATGTCCTCTTCTTGCCGGATAGGAGGAAGACTTTGGAGCACCGGATTATGGATCGCCAACCCCCGCTTGGGTTGGATGAAGATCTTGGAGCCAGGACGGATCGGTGATACCTGGCATGGTGAAGACAAGGTAGGAAGATCTTCAGGGGCTTAGTGTTAGGTTTATTTAAGGGGGGTTTGGGTTAGATTAGGGGTATGTGGGTGGTGGGTTGTAATGTTGGGGGGGGTATTGTATTTTTTTTTTTACAGGCAAAAGAGCTGAAATTCTTGGGGCATGCCCCGCAAAGGGCCCTGTTCAGGGCTGGTAAGGTAAAAGAGCTTGTAACTTTTTTAATTTAGAATAGGGTAGGGAATTTTTTATTTTGGGGGGCTTTGTTATTTTATTAGGGGGCTTAGAGTAGGTGTAATTAGTTTAAAATTGTTGTAATATTTTTCTTATGTTTGTAAATATTTTTTTATTTTCTGTAACTTAGTTCTTTTTTATTTTTTGTACTTTAGCTAGTTTATTTAATTGTATTTATTTGTAGCAATTGTATTTAATTAATTTATTGATAGTGTAGTGTTAGGTTAATTGTAGGTAATTGTAGGTAGTTTATTTAATTATTTTATTGATAGGGTAGTGTTAGGTTTAATTATATCTTAGGTTAGGATTTATTTTACAGGTAAATTTGTTATTATTTTAACTAGGTAACTATTAAATAGTTCTTAACTATTTAATAGCTATTGTACCTGGTTAAAATAATTACAAAGTTGCCTGTAAAATAAATATTAATCCTAAAATAGCTATAATATAATTATAATTTATATTGTAGCTATATTAGGATTTATTTTACAGGTAAGTATTTAGCTTTAAATAGGAATAAGTTATTTAATAAGAGTTAATTTATTTCGTTAGATAAAAATTATATTTAACTTAGGGGGTGTTAGTGTTAGGGTTAGACTTAGCTTTAGGGGTTAATACATTTATTAGAATAGCGGTGAGCTCCGGTCGGCAGATTAGGGGTTAATAATTGAAGGTAGGTGTCGGCGATGTTAGGGAGGGCAGATTAGGGGTTAATACTATTTATGATAGGGTTAGTGAGGCGGATTAGGGGTTAATACATTTATTATAGTAGCGCTCAGGTCCGCTCGGCAGATTAGGAGTTAATAAGTGTAGGCAGGTGTCGGCGACGTTGAGGGGGGCAGATTAGGGGTTAATAAATATAATATAGGGGTCGGCGATGTTAGGGGCAGCAGATTAGGGGTACATAGGGATAATGTAGGTGGCGGCGATTTGCGGTCGGAAGATTAGGGGTTAATTATTGTAAGTAGCTGGCGGCGACGTTGTGGGGGGCAGGTTAGGGGTTAAGAAATATAATATAGGGGTCGGCGGGGTTAGGGGCAGCAGATTAGGGGTACATAAGTATAACGTAGGTGGCGGTCGGCAGATTAGGGGTTAAAAATTTTAATCGAGTGGCGGCGGTGTGGGGGGAGCTCGGTTTAGGGGTACATAGGTAGTTTATGGGTGTTAGTGTACTTTAGGGTACAGTAGTTAAGAGCTTTATAAACCGGCGTTAGCCAGAAAGCTCTTAACTCCTGCTATTTTCAGGCGGCTGGAATCTTGTCGTTAGAGCTCTAACGCTCACTTCGGAAACGACTCTAAATACCAGCGTTAGAAAGATCCCATTGAAAAGATAGGCTAAGCAAATGGCGTAGGGGGATCTGCGGTATGGAAAAGTCGCGGCTGAAAAGTGAGCGTTAGACCCTTTAATCACTGACTCCAAATACCAGCGGGCGGCCAAAACCAGCGTTAGGAGCCTCTAACGCTGGTTTTGACGGCTACCGCCGAACTCCAAATCTAGGCCAATGTGTCTTGTATTGCATTATATTTGGTCACATGTGTATATTTATTATGTTTGCATAGTATCTTTCGTATAGCGCCATCAAAGTATCTTTCATATAGCGCCATCCTGCTTCTTCTTGTTTTTCATTTTGTGTTTAGAGAGGTTTGAGATATCTTTCTTGTACTAAGGACAGGCTGCTATTGTTTGATATTATCATCATTAATAGTAACTATTTCCATACATTTTTTCATATAGTATTAGGTGTGAATGCTCCTAGTATTTTACGTGTCCCTATAAGAAGCGCTAGTGGGGCTTGTTAGCGGATTTATCCTCTGACATTCTATTTATCCTGTGTTATGTATATATATATATATATATATATATATATATATATATATATATATATATATATGTGTGTGTGTGTGTTTCAAAATAAAAATAACGCACTTTCATCTTAAGTGCAGTTGATCTAGCCCAGTGTCTACTTAGCTTATGAGCGATAACTAATAAGGCTTTTGTATAGCGCCCCATAGAAGTCTTGGGAGTCTGGGGAGAAGAAGATCATGATATCAGGGGAGAAGAACGGTCATGATATCAGAAGTCCTGAAGATAGCACACCTTGGTATTTTGCACGCGTGCTAACTTTTTACTTTCAATTTGTAATATGAACTAATCAGAGTGAAAAAAATCAGTGCTCCACTTGTAATCTGACCTAATGTGTTTTGTACATTAATTTTTGTGATTACATTACAATTGAAATTGTAAATCATAGAAACAATGCTAACTTAGAAGTCGTTATAAATTCACAACAGCTTTATGCTAATCATTTTCTGTTTGTAGCATACCTTTCAACCTTTATACTGTATATGCATTAGTTTCTTGTATAACAAATGTCTATAGTTAGCACTGCAGAATCTGTTGGCGCACTACAAATAGCCGATAATAATAATAAATATAGCTGCAAGCAGCAATAGAGATGGCCAAGCACATTGCCTTTGCAATGGCATAAGAGCAGCTAAGTCACAATATAAAGCTATAAAGCAAATTTTTACAGTTCTAACATAAGCAGTGGGAAAGAAAATACATTTTCGAAATGTTTGCATTTTTCAAGATGGTTGCCACACCATATGACTAATACTTTCAACATGAACAGATCTAACTCTAGTTCACAATATTTAGTTATTCAGCAAATTTCACCGCTTTAAGATAAGCGGTTGCAAAGAAAACACATTTTTGACATTTTCACGTAAACCAATATGGCTGCCACAGCTTGTGACCAATTCCTTCAACATAAACAACTGTGACTCTAGGTCACAATATAAGGTTATAAAGCAAGTTTCACAGTTCTAACATAAGCGGTTGTGGAGAAAATAGATTTTCAAAATTTCTGTGCAAAACAATATGGCTCCCAAATCATGTGATATAGAGCCTGCATATTATGCACAATTATTGCTCCCCATAGATGTTAATAAACATGGCAAAAATAAAGCAAAAAATGGCTGCCAAACAACATGACGTATCCACTTCTCTTGAACAAATCTGAATATAAGTCATAAGATAACTCTATAATCCAAATTTCACGCCTGTGTCATGAGCGTTTTTGGAGAAGAACATTTTTGTAGCTTTTAAAAACATTGCATATGAAACAAAATGGCCGCCACACAGTGTATTGTATGGCTTTCAAATTGCACACAATAATGTTCACCTTAGAATTGTACTATTTGCTAAAGTTTAATGAAAATGTGTAAATGTTTTATTTTACGAATGCAAACTTTGACCGCAATATTGTTTGTGGGGGTCATGGCTATGTGTAATCATGTGTCTACTACACTGTAATTTAGTTGAAAAGTGTAAAAATAGTGCATAAAATGGTTAATGTCTCACGGCAGCCATGTTGATTATGGAAAAGTTGCAGTTTGAACAAACTTGGTAGAAGACCTTGCAAAGAGCATATGTGCAAAATTGTGCATCATTGCACTAAGCGGTTTAAGAGAAGATGTTTAAAGATTTTTGCAAAATGGCTGCCACATCATGTGACCGAGGCACTTCACTTGAGCAATAGCAAATCTAGGTCATAGTAGCATTGAGCACAGTAATTTTCAAAGTTGTAACATAAGCAGTTTAAGAGCTGAAGATTTTTAACCCTTTGTCGAAATTAGTCGCAAAAAGCAATTTGGCTGCTAGAGCATGTGACCTATGAGTGCAATATTGCATAAGATGTAGCAGAGCAATAGGCTGTACCAGTATACCTGATTTCAATAGCTTTGCTTTAGCAGTTCAAGAGTTATGGGCAATAGAATAAGTTTGGCGACCCATTTTCGAAAATTTTTCTTAAACCAATATGGCTGCTACAGCTTGTGACCAATTCCTTCAACATGAACAAATTGTGACTCTAGGTCACAATATAAGGTTATACAGCAAGTTTCACAATTCTAACATAAGCGGTTGCGGAGAAAATAGATTTTCGAAATTTCCGAACAAAACAAAAAAGCTGCCAAATCATGTGATATAGAGCCTCCATATTATGCACTTTAGTGTTCACCATAGATGTTAATAAACATGGCAAAAATAAAACATTTTTTTTCAAATGGTAAAAGTCAATAGATAACAAATAAAATGTCATGTGATCAGAGGGCTGTCAGAAGATGCTTAGCGGCCTATTTAACAAAGGTCTGTCGGACCTGATCTGACAGTGCGGATCAGGTCCGACAGACCTCGCTGAATGCGGAGATTAATACGCTCTCCGTATTCAGCATTGCACCAGCAGCTCTTGTGGTGCAGCGCCGCTACCTGCAGATTTGTGGCCAACCCCCTGCCACCAGCAGGGGGGTGTCAATCAACCCAATTGGGTTGAATTGAGGCAATGTCTGTCAGCCTGCTCAGAGCAGGCAGACAGGTTATGGAGCAGCTGGTGTTTCTGGCAAGCCTTCACACGGGGCTTCAAGCTCCGTACAGAGCTTGATAGATAAGCCCCTTAGATACAAGTTAATCACAAGGTAAAAATATATTAATATAACATTGTTGGTTATGAAACTGGGGAATGGGTAATAAAGGGATTATCTATCTTTTTAAAAAACAAAAATTCTGGTGTTGACTGTCTCTTTAAATGTATCTTGAATTTTTTTTATTTATAGTATAAATATAAGGAGACAGAACATACTAGTTAAGCAGTCCACAGAGTGAGCTTACCTTGCTCATACGTCATAAACAAAGAAGGGTCCAACAGACTTAGGGGCCGATTTATCATTTGCCGGGCGGACATTATTTGCTGTAGTGAATCATGTCCGCTCAGCATCGCTAAATGCTGACAGCATACGCTGTCTGCATTTAACATTGCACGAGCATGCTGCCCCCCTCAGATTCGCGGCCAATCTGCCACTAGCAGGGGGTGCCAATCATGACGATCGTATCAAATCGGGATGATAGCAGTCTTCCACCTAAAAGGTGGCGGACAAGTTAAGGAGCAGCGATCTTATGACCACTGCTTCTTAACTTATGTTTCCGGCGAGCCGGAAACATTGGGGGTAGATTGCAGCATCCGCTGCTTGGTAAATCTACCCCAAATGCTTTTGTCTGTTGGACCTTGCACTTACTGTATGTGAAAAATAAAGGTCTTTTTCACATAAAGACTCAAGCAGCTGGATGATTTCTTCTTAATTTTTTATTTATATCGGTTTTATATCTGTTATTATTTATATTTTCCTTTTACCATTTCGCTATTGCTTCATGTTTGTGGAGCTCAACCTAAGCGATTGGTGTATGCTTACTATGGGTTAGATTGCGAGTAGCACGGCATTTATCAATCCTGCTTGAGTCTAAACAGCGCTGGCTTATTTCATGCTTCGGGTTGATCTCTTATTACAAATTGAAAGTAAAATGTTTGTGCACAAGCGCTAATTTGAGACATTTAGAATTTTTTGGCTCATTAAAGGGACATGAGACCCAAATTTTTTATTTCATGATTTAGAAAGAGCATGTAATTTTAAACAACTTTATAATTTACTTCTATTATCTAATTTGCTTCATTTTCTTGTTATATTTTGCTGAAAAGCATATCTAGATATGCTCAGTAGCTGCTGATTGGTTGCTGCCCATAGATGCCTCATGTGATTGGCTCACCCATATACATTGCTATTTCTTCAACAAAGGATAGCTAAATAATGAAGACAATTAAATAATATAATTAAATTGGAATGTTGTTTAAAATTATATTCTCTATCTGAATCATGAAAGAAAATGTTTGGGTTTAGTGTCCCTTTAAGCACTTTTTCACATTAAAGGGACAGTCAACACAAGAATTTTTGTTGTTCAAAAAGATAAATAATCCCTTTATTACCCATTCCCTAGTTTTGCATAACCAACACAGTTATAATAATACACTTTTTATGTCTGTGATCAGCTTGTATCTAAGCCTCTGCAAACTGCCCCCTTATTTCAGTTATTTTGCATCTTAACCAATCAGTGCTTACTCCTAGGTAACTTTGCGTGCATTAGCTCAATGTTATCTATATGACACACACGAACTAACACCCTCTAGTGGTGAATAACGGTCAAAATGCATTCACATAAGAGGTGGCCTTCAAGGTCTAAGAAATTAGCATATGAGCCTACCTAGGTTTAGATTTCAACTAAGAATACCAAGAGAGCAAAGCAAAATTGTTGATAAAAGTAAATTGGAAAGTTGTTTAAAATGACATGCCCTATTTGAATCATGAAAGTTTATTTTGGACTTGACTGTCCCTTTAAGCAGATTACATTAAACATTTTTGAATTGGCAAATAATAGTTAAATGTGAATAGTTGTGAGTGTGTTTTACACTCAAGGGGGTAGATTTATCATACCCTAGGCGGACATAATTCTCTATAACCCTGCATTGCTAAATGCTGACAGTATACACTGTTGGCATTTTACATTGCACAAGCATTTCTGGTGAAATGCTTGTGCAATGCCCCCCCTGCACATTTGCGGCCAATTGGCTGCTAGCATGGGGTGTCAATCATCCCGATCATATCTGATCGGGATGATTGCAGTCTGCCACCTCAGAAGTGGTGGACGAGTTAAGGAGCAGCCGTCTTATGACTGCTGCTTCTTAAATCCTGTTTTCAGCGAGCCGGAAGGCTGGCCCAGAATACGCAGCATCTGCTGATTGATAAATGTACCCCAAGGTCTAAAATTTTCTGTACACATGTGTGTTGTTGGAATATTGTAGCAAGTGAGTGATAGTAAAGGTCATTTTCGTATGTTAAATAAAATTAAGCAGCCCAAAATATAGTCTAATGCAATTTATTTTCAGAGTGGAAATTCAAAACTCATGAAACTCCTAGAATAGGCTTTTGCATTTGATTATTGTTTAGGCATTTTTTGTCTCATTAAGTATGTTTTCACATTAAACAGATTACATTAGGGTTAAATTACAAGTGGAGATGTAACATTAACCCGAGCGCAATATTGCAATCACATTTTCTTACACTCATATTCAGTTGAAAGTAAATGCGATGGCTCGTACGCAATTGCATTTTATGCTAAAACTTTTTACGTGAAATCAAAGCTTGCGTAAAGGGTTTGGGATTTTAAAAATTTGCACTAAACACAACCCCCCCATATAAATAAATAATTACCACCGACACTATTAACCACCAACACTATTTAACCCCTAAACCACAGCAATCCTAATTGCTAGTAACCCCTAAATTGCCATAACCCCCATCGCTATTAACCCCTAAACTGAAGCCCCTGTTCTGCCATAATCCCCATTGCATAAAAAACACATGCTATTAACCCCTAAAATGAAACAGCTCCCAACGCTATTAATTCCCTACACTAAAACACCTTATCTGTCATAACCCCCATTGCAAAAAATCTAAACTATTAACCTATAAACCACCACAACCTTCATCGATATTAACTCCCTATACTAAAACCCATAATCCACCACAACCCCCATTGCAATAAACCCCTACACCCCTAAAGCACCAAAACCCATCTAAATACCCCCCTAACAGCTAGCCCCTAACTTTAGACCCCTAAATTACAAAAATAAAAAAATACTTTACTAGAAATAATCCCCCCCTAAAAACTTAAGGCTAACCTCAAGTTTTAATTCACCATCTTGAATCCGGCAGGTCCAGTGCACTACTGGGAAATAGCTGCTGAATGGTGGCTGTACATATATGTCTCTTATCAAAGGCTTACCTGATGCGTTCAGATAGCTCCCAACAGTGCATTGCTGCTCCTTCAACAAAGGATACCAAAAGAATGAAGCAACTTTTATAATAGAAGTAAATTGGAAAATTTTAAATTGCACTCTCTTTCCAAATCATGAAAGAAAAAATTGAAACAGCAATCAGGAGGTAATAGGTGAGCCTATATGTAGGTGTTGCTGAATAGGGCTGCAAACATGTGCATATGAATGGTCATGACTCACAATATGATAAGCATTCAAAAATGAAAAATAAAATAATATATAATATTACAAGTGGCAAATATAATGGCAAAATGGTGAATTAAAGTGCTAAAAGTCATATATTAGGGAATGTTCACATATGTTCCAAACGTGTGTTTCTGAGACAACAAAATCCCAAAATCCAGGAACATAAATAGGCTTCTCTTCTTCTGTGAATGGCCATTCACTCAAAAGAATCATATAAAACAAATTAAAGAACACATAGTGTAGTACACTCTTATACCACAGATAAAACGATTATGAATGGAAATTCACTCACATTTGATGAAGCACATTGAAGTGCTGTACTTGCAGGCGAGATATTCTAGAGTAATGTGGCTAACTCACCTCCCGTTTCGGGAACCAGGTGATAGGTTTCAATCCGATGGCGAATCATAAAAATTGGATCCAAGAGTTGGGTGTACTACCAGTTAGTTAAACTGCAACATACCAAAACCAACAATTGTGCAAAAAGTAAATAGGTAAAAATAGTGTTTATTATAACAAACACATAGATACACAGTGACACGTTTCACAGTGACACACTGTTTCCTCAGGCTGATATTAAAACAATGAATGTGCTAGCCTTTTATACACACAAGGATCGAATCATAAAAATCATTCAAAGAAAACCCCCCTCCCCCTAATAAAAATTCATGCCAAACTAGCACATATCATATAGTATTTCTATGCAAAAGATCCTGTCTTGTAAGGTATAGTCCCAAAAGGCTCTTAGACTAATTAATCTATATAAAAATAACTATCAAAAACAATTACAAATGTGAATAATAATCGATACAATGTTGCAGTGCAAATTACTATTTTTGACTAAATTGGTTGTAGTTCCGGTCACATGGTATGTCATAGACCAATTATCGAATATCAACAAAAATTGTCATCCATTGAAAGTGGACGATATTATACACAGCGGTCATGTAAACAACAGCTGACGTATTGGATCGTAGTTCAATATTACTACGCTATGTTGTAATCGGTTCTCTTATCTATTGCTAGTTACATAATTGTGAAAGTGCAATCGTACTCATAATGAAAAGTATATTTAGGACAATTATAATTTAGAATTAAAAAATACAAATTTTAAATTGTCAAATAAATATTAAGTGTGATATTATGAACCAGTGTACAGTATAGTGCTAAAACAAGTGATGTGCTTATACATTGTGTGAAAAATAGTGTATAGTTAGCAAATGATATTAAGAATATAAATGTTAAAAAATATATAATATTATTCTCAAAGTGTAAGGGTGAAAATGATATGTGTCATGTAACAATGTATCGTATTTAGGGGATGTATATTTGATAGGTCCAAAATTAATAGTAATTGGTATTGAGGGGTATATGTATTTACTAGCCATATTTCTGAGACATAGCTCCAATGTACCGCCAATGATAAATTAAAAATCAAACTACATCAGTCTAGACATTCTAGACCTACAATGACACCAAAGTTCTTAGAATGCGGACAAATCCATGTTCATATTTAAGTCTTTGGGAAATAAGGTATTCAATCTAAAAATCGATAAGGTTTCCCTCTGACTGAGTCTATTGAATCTGTTGTAAACATGAGATACTGGTATATGTTCTATTGGGGTAATGTTGAAAATATTAAGATTCTCATTGTGTATTTGATTGCAGTGCCATGAGACACTATGGCCTAGATTTGGAGTTTGGCGTTAGCCGTGAAAACCAGCGTTAGAGGCTCCTAATGCTGGTTTTAGGCTAACTCTGGTATTTGGAGTCAGTCAAAAAAGGGTCTAACGCTCACTTTTCAGCCGCGACTTTTCCATACCGCAGATCCCCTTACGTAAATTGCGTATCCTATCTTTTCAATGGGATTTTTCTAACTCCGGTATTTAGAGTCGTGGCTGAAGTGAGCGTTAGAACTCTAACGACAAAACTCCAGCCGCAGGAAAAAAGTCAGTAGTTAAGAGCTTTCTGGGCTAACGCCGGTTCATAAAGCTCTTAACTACTGTACTCTAAAGTACACTAACACCCATAAACTATCTATGTACCCCTAAACCGAGGTCCCCCCACATCGCCACCACTCGATTAAATTTTTTTAACCCCTAATCTGCCGACCGCCAACTACGTTATCCTTATGTACCCCTAATCTGATGCCCCTAACACCGCCGACCCCTATATTATATTTATTAACCCCTAATCTTCCCCCCACAACGTCGCCTCCACCTGCCTACACTTATTAACCCCTAATCTGCCGAGCGGACCTGAGCGCTACTATAATAAAGTTATTAACCCCTAATCCGCCTCACTAACCCTATAATAAATAGTATTAACCACTTATCTGCCCTCCCTAACATCGCCGACACCTAACTTCAATTATTAACCCCTAATCTGCCGACCGGAGCTCACTGCTATTCTAATAAATGTATTAACCCCTAATGCTAAGTCTAACCCTAACACTAACACCTCCCTAAATTAAATATAATTTACATCTAATGAAATTAATTAACTCTTATTAAATAAATTATTCCTATTTAAAGCTAAATACTTACCTGTAAAATAAATCCTAATATAGCTACAATATAAATTATAATTATATTGTAGCTATTTTAGGATTAATATTTATTTTACAGGCAACTTTGTAATTATTTTAACCAGGTACAATAGCTATTAAATAGTTAAGAACTATTAAATAGTTACCTAGTTAAAATAATTACAAAATTACCTGTCAAATAAATCCTAACCTAAGTTACAATTAAACCTAACACTATACTATCATTAAATTAATTAAATAAAATACCTACAATTACCTACAATTAAACCTAACACTACACTATCAATAAATAAATTAAATACAATACCTACAATTACCTACAATTAAACCTAACACTACACTATCAATACATTAATTAAATACAAAACCTACAAATAACTACAATGAAATAAACTAACTAAAGTACAAAAAATAAAAAAGAACTAAGTTACAAAAAATAAAAAAATATCTACAAACATAAGAAAAATATTACAACAATTTTAAACTAATTACACCTACTCTAAGCCCCCTAATAAAACAACAAAGCCCCCCAAAATAAAAAATGCCCTACCCTATTCTAAATTACTAAAGTTAAAAGCTCTTTTATCTTACCAGCCCTGAACAGGGCCCTTTGCGGGGCATGCCCCAAGAAGTTCAGCTCTTTTGCCTGTAAAAAAAACATACAATACCCCCCCCACATTACAACCCACCACCCACATACCCCTAATCTAACCCAAACCCCCCTTAAATAAACCTAACACTAAGCCCCTGAAGATCTTCCTACCTTGTCTTCACCATACCAGGTTCACCGATCGGTCCTGAAGAGCTCCTCCGATGTCCTGATCCAAGCCCAAGCGGGGGGCTGAAGATATCCATGATCCGGTAGAAGTCTTCATCCAAGCGGGGCAGAAGAGGTCTTCCATCCGATTGAAGTCTTCATCCAGGCGGCATCTTCTATCGACATCCATCTGGAACGGAGCGGCAGCATCCTGAAGACCTCCGACGCGGAACATCCATCCTGGCCGACGACTGAACGACGAATGACGGTTCCTTTAAATGACGTCATCCAAGATGGCGTCCCTCGAATTCTGATTGGCTGATAGGATTCTATCAGCCAATCGGAATTAAGGTAGGAATATTCTGATTGGCTGATGGAATCAGCCAATCAGATTTAGCTCGCATTCTATTGGCTGATCGGAACAGCCAATAGAATGCGAGCTCAATCTGATTGGCTGATTGGATCAGCCAATCGGATTGAACTTGATTCTGATTGGCTATAATGTAAGTAGCGGCGGTTTACGGAGCGGCAGATTAGGGGTTAATAATAATATGCAGGGGTCAGCGATAGCGGGGGCGGCAGAATAGGGGTTATTAAGTGTAAGCTTAGGGGTGTTTAGACTCGGGGTACATGTTAGAGTGTTAGGTGCAGACGTAAGAAGTGTTTACGCATAGCAAACAATGGGGCTGCGTTAGGAGCTGAACGCGGCTTTTTTCAGGTGTTAGTTTTTTTTTCAGCTCAAACAGCCCCATTGTTTCCTATGGGGGAATCGTGCATGAGCACGTTTTTGAGGCTGGCCGCTTGCGTAAGCAACTCTGGTATCGAGAGTTGAAGCTGCGTTAAATATGCTCTACGCTCCTTTTTTGGAGCCTAACGCAGCCTTTATGTGGACTCTCAATACCAGAGTTATTTTTATGGTGCGGCCAGAAAAAAGCCGGCGTTAGCTACGCGGGTCCTTACCGACAAAACTCTAAATCTAGCCGTATGGAATTTATATATTTTTTTTCATATTACGGAAATGTTCGTTCCACCTATCTCGTATTGTCCTACAGATACGGCCAACGTATTAAATTCCACATGATTGGCAAGTATGCAAGTATATTATATAAGTAGAATTACACATAACATGACTCTGCAGTGTATAGTTAGTTCTTGTATTATGGGACATAAAACTATTGGCCCCCTGTTTGAAGTACCTGCACATACGACAGTTCTTAGTCAGACATTTGAAAATCCCTTTCTTTTTGAGACTTGTGATAGGGCTAATAGTTTTTCTAGCTTTAAAAACTAAACATTCTATAGTGTCACACGACACTGCAATCAAATACACAATGGGAATCCTAATATTTTCAACGTAACCCAAATAGAACATATTCCAGTATCTCATTTATACAACAGATTCAATAGTCTCATAAAGAGGAACAACTTTTAGATTTTTAGATTGATTACCTTATTTCCCAAAAGCTTAAATATGAACATGAATTTGGCCGCATTCCAATAACTTTGGTGTCATGGTCTAGACTAAAGTAGTTTTATTTTTCATTTATCATTGGAGGTACATTGGAGCTATGTCTCAGAAATATGGCTAGTAAACACATATACCCCTCATCATCATTTACTATTAAATTTGGACCTATCACATATACATCACGTTGATATGATACATTGTCCCATGACATATATCATTTAAACCCTTACACTTTGACAATAATATTAAATAATTTTTTAACATTTATATTTTTAATAGCGTTTACTATATATACTCTAGTTGTCACACAATGTATAAGAACATCACTTGTATTAGCACTATACTGTACAGTGGTTCATAATATCACACATAGGGGCATATTTAGCAAGCTCCGTACGTGCTCCCCGGAAACCGCGGCAGACAGAAATTGCTAGAAATCAACCCGATCGAATACAATCGGGTTGATTGACACCCCCTGATAGTAGCCAATTGGCTGCAAATCTGCATGGGGCGGCATTACAGCAGCAGGTCACAAGAACTGCTGGTGCAATGATAAATGCTGAGAGCATATGCTGTCAGCATTTATTGATGTGCAGCGGAAATGATCCGCTATATCGGATCATGTCCGCAAGCACAATCATAAATATGGCCCTTAATATTTATTTGACAATTTTAATTTTGTATTTTTTAATTCTAAATTATAATTGTCCTATGTATACTTTTCATTTTGAGTATGATTGCACTTTCACAATTATGCAACTAGCAATGGATAAAATAACTGATTACAAAATAGCGTAATAATATTGAACTAGGATCCAATACGTCAGTTGTTGTTAACAGTTTGCATTGCACACATAGACTCTGTGTATAATATCGGCCACTTTCAATGGATGATGATTTTTGTTGATATTCGGTAATTGGTCTATACCAATTACCGGAATTGTAGTCATGTGACAAGAATTGCAGTCAGTGCACTGCAACATTGTATCGATTATCATTCACATTTGTAATTGTTTTTAAAAGTTATTTTTATATAGATGCATTGGTCTAAGAGTCTTTTGGGACTATACTTTACAAAACTGGATCTTTTTCATAGAAATGCTATATGATTTGCGCTAGTTTGGCGCACATTTTAATTAGGGGGAGGGGGAATTTCTTTGAATGGTTTTTATGATAGGATACTTGCGTGTATAAAAGGCTATCACATTCATTGTTTTAATATCAGCCCGAGTAAATAGTGTGTCACTGTGAAACACGTTGCTGTGTAGCTATGTGTTTGTTATAATAAACTTTTTTTTTACATAGTAACATAGTAGATAAGGTTGAAAAAAGACTGAAGTCCATCGAGTTCAACCTATACAAATCTAAAATACTTACAAAAAGCTCCAGTTAAACTTAAATAACTCCACTAAAAAGTGACCCATTTAATACTAGCAATCATATCCATGAATTTTGTTTATATACAGAAATATATCCAGACTATTTTTAAATGTATCCAGGGTATTGGCATTCACTACCTCCTTTGGTAATGAGTTCCACAATTTTGCGATGTGGGGGGACAGCAGTTTAGGGGTTAATAAGATTATTCTAGTGTTGGCGATGTGGAGGGATGGCGGTTTAGGGGTTAATATGTTTATTTTAGTGTTGGCGATGTGGGAGGATGGTGGTTTAGGGGTTAATACATTTATTTTAGTGTTGGTTATGGGGGGTCGTCGGTTTAGGGGGGTTAATAAAAAAAATTGGGGTTGGGGATGTGGGGGGACAGTGGTTTAGGGATTAATACATGTATTTTAGTGTTGGCAATGTGAGGGACTATTAGACTAGGGGATTATGTTTCTTTTCTCCATAGAATTCAATGGGGAATAAGGAAATGCGGTAGCAATCGCAGGTTTTTTCCTACATTTTTTCTCCATTGACCTCTATGGGGGAATACATGCACGAGCATGCCAAGTCAAAACTTGTTTTTTGTGCAGTATGCAGCGTACCGCATCATATCGCACGACAAAAGAACGTTTTATGGTGAAATAGCGGTACAGACCCATTTTGCACAGTGTGTACACAACTTGTAATCTAGGTGATTATGCAGTATCTAATTATTGCCCCTTCCTATTTTTGTTTGTGTGGATTAGGATTGTATTACCTAAGCATATATATTGCATAGCATATACATTATGTGTTTATGCATTTTACAGTAGATATTTAAAACAAACTTTCCTTTATATAATTCAGTAATGTCTAAAACAGCTTTATCTTTATAGTAGATTATGCATTTCTTATAGTAACACAATACAACATTTATGGAAATTTATGCAGATACAAAAGAAAGTAAAAAAAATGACAGATGCAAAAGTGGTCTTTAGTATAGCGTGTATGTAACTTTTCTCTCCTATCTCAAAACTGCAATAAAAGCAAGCAGGCACTAAGTAAAGCAGGATAAATGGTTCTAAGTGCTTCATTAGCATTAATGCTACAAAACAGAAAATCTTAAAATTGAAAAATAAAACCACACATCCTAAAGCTTAAAAGCACATTGAGCTCCCAAATTAATTCCTATGTAATTTAGGTAAAAGTTTATTTTTCAAAGTACATGAAAATAACAAAAGACACTTATATGGGCATCTACAAGTCTAAATTATTTCTAAAAGAACTACCTTCCAGCATATAATACTCTATAATCTGTTTTCATAGCATTTCATAAATAGCATATTATATTAATTACAAAATAAATAAAATAAAAATATGTATATTAAATTATTACTAATTAGGCAAATTGAGAATTTTTTTCTGTACATATTAGATCTTTAGGTTTTATTGGCTAAAATGCATCAGGGCCTATGCCTAGCATGCAGTATGGAGACTCTAAACCTTGTGGAAACCTCCTGTCAGCAAAAATATAGCCACACTTTGATATTTCCTCAGTACTAATCATGGTTATTACTTGCTATGGCATACTAGCAACATTAGTCTATATCTGTTGATCCTAACTGAAATTAACCTTAATCACACTCTGGCCCACTAGCCTGCCCCTTTGATCGCAACCCATGCAATTTCCCAATCACAAAAGGGAACATTTCCTATGCCACTCCAGAGCATAATAACCCATTTACAAATAAGTACCTTCTTACTTTATCCACTGCTGCAATAACCTCGATTAATACCTGGGGACACTCTACTTTATTCCCCTATTCTATTAAACCTCTTATACTTAAACTCCACCCAGACACTAAAATTTAAACAATAGTAAAAAGAAAACTCTCAAGTTACAAATCTTTTTTCAAACATTTTTATCCAGCATGAACATGAACATGAACATGAACACATATTATACATATACATATATATATATATAAAATAATGAGGAAGGCACTCACCGGATTTAACCAAGCGAATCTTACAGAGTCTTAACCCCATTTACAAACTGGCATAAACACCACACATACATCAGTAGCTTAAATACCCACTCACCTTAAAAACCAAAGTGCACTGCAGAAGGCACCCTGCAAGGAACACACATCATCAGGCGGCGTCCGTGTCCAAGCAACCAACTGTAAACAACTACCATATAACTATATGTGTCAGATACATTCAAATTAAAAACAAAGTAACCACATAATGAATATCGCAACAAAATAGGCACAAACTCTATGCAGCTATAATTAAATATCCAGCAGTAACCAGAAGGACATTGGTTTAGCAATACTAAGCTTACGCTGTTATAATCGGCTACAACCCGCAATAGACATAAGTATCTTACTCTCTGTCCACTACGAGCAACCAGCCTTACTTTACCAGGGATAGCGAGCAAATAAACGAGAGATAAAATACTCAAATAAAAAAATAAAAATAAAATAAAAACAAATATAAATAAAAATAAAAATAAAAAACAAGCAAAAACAAAATCAACAATAATAAATAACAAAATAAACCTCGAGACAAAAAATAAATATAAATAAATAAAAAAATAAAAACAATAATAAAAATAAAAATAAATAAATAAAAATAAAAAATAATAAATAAATAAAAAACACACAACAACCAACAAACAACAACTACAAATAATAAACAATAACAAAATAACCAAACAAAAATAATATAGATAAAAATAAATATAAAAGAAAAAATAATAATTAGAAAAACATACAGCACAACACACAAATAAATAATAACATCAGACAAACACAAAAAGGTCTCAGGGATAAATGCTAAACTATGGGACCAAGTTACAAAAAGCTATGCCATTCGAGCTTGGTGTTTAACCCTTTAGGGATAATGGTTTACAATTTGAAGGTCCATCTAGTTTCCCTCTGAAGGAGAAGTCTATTTCTGTCGCCACCTCTACTTAGTTCAGGAATGTGGTCAATAATCGTGTAGCGGAGATCCGCTACACTATGTCCATGTTCTTGGAAGCGTCTGGCCACAGGTTGATTAGACTCGCCTTTATTGATTGCTTGCCTATTTGCGCTCCTATGATTGGCCATCCTTACTCTCAGGTTGTCACATGTCTTCCCGACATAGAACAGGCTGCACGGACAGTACAGAAGGTACAATATATATGGGGTAGTGCATGTCATCCTATACCGATGGAAATACTTTTTACCATGTCTTGGATGATTGAAGTATTTTCCTGAAGACATCCCGTTACACATACTGCACCCACTACATTTAAAACAGCCAGGTTTTAATTTCTGCTTGTTAAGCCAGTTTTTGGAGTAGCAATGTGCCGGGTCTGTTAATTGTAGATTATCCTTCATCGATCTTCCTTTCTTATGTTATATGTGTGGGGCCTCCATATCCTTAAATGGTAGTGTCTCATCACTCTGGAGGATTTCCCAGTTATGCCTTAGGATCTGATTAAAATCATTTTTATCAGCTGTGTAAACTGTAGTGAAGGTTAATCTCTTCTTTCCATCCATAGTTCCATTTGTTTTTCATCAGTACGCACCGATTCTATTTGATCGTTTAGGGACTTTCTGCTGTAACCCGTTCTATGAAGCATTGTTTCATTTCATTTAGTTGGATTCTTGCATTATCTTCTTGGGTATTATTCCTTTTGACCCTCACCAACTGTGATTTGCGTAATGCTTTCTGCGTAATGCTTTCTTTAATGCTGGAGGATGACAGCTGGAGGCCTCTAGTAATGAGTTCCTAGCTGTTGGTTTCTTATATAGAGTAGTCTGCAGGGTGTGATCTTCTTTAAAGATCTTCAAATCCAAAAACTCAATTGCCTCTTTACTCCAGTTCATCTTAATCTTCAGAGACTGATGTAATTGATTAAGGCTTTCGAACCACTCTTGTAATGCTGTAGGACCCCCTCTCCATATAATAAAGAGGTTTTCAATATATCTCCTGTATATTATTATGTTAGGGTCTTGAAAGATGTGCTCATTACTCTGCTCAAATTCATCCATAAACAGATTTGCATATGATGGGGTCACATTCAACCCCATCGCTGTCCCTGTTAACTGTAGATAATACTTTTTCTCGAAATGGAAGACATTTATCTTCAAGCAACATTCTAAGAGATCCATTATAAATTAACCTGGTGGCCCCATCATATGCAAATCTGTTTATGGAGATTTATTTGTTTTAGAAATCCTGTAACACAAGAGATTTAGCACAAGATTGGAAGACATACTTTAAATGGTGTTCTTCCAGAGGGTTTTCTTGATATCCTTTAAAATTCCTAGAATCCTTAAGTTTTCAGGATACCCTGGTCAAGGGTTTGTCCACTATTTTCTACCTTATCTTTTTTCATAGGAAGTTATCTAAACTTCCTGAGGTTCAGACTTTTGTTCAGGTTTTAGTTAGAATAAAGCCACTGATGGAACCTATTTCTCCATCCTGGAATCTGAACTTACTTTTCTATATATTGCAAGTTTCTTCTCTTTAACCTTTGCATTACATTGCTATTGTCTATTAAAGGGACAGTATACTATAAAATAGTTTTTCCCTTAATGTGTTTCCAATTACTTTTTTACCAGTTGTATAAAATGTATGAGATTTGCTTTTTAAGGCTTATTTGTGTATATGAATAAGCTGGTTTTGTTTTTTGAAGCCACAACCTAATAAAATGGGTTGAACTTGTAGGTATAATCAGATCTCATTATTTTATCACATTGTGTAAATATACCTGTCCATAAACCAATCACCAATACTTGAAGAGAACAATGGAAAATTAACATTTTATTACCGTATCTCTTCTATAACCCACTGGTAGTGTAATTTCTTCTACTGGCTGTGTAAACACAGCTTGGCCTTGAGGCCAAAAACTTTCAGAATAGGTTGGAATACCACAGGCTAAATAAACTATTTAAAATGCCAGTATAAGGTTAATGGAAATACTTGTAAACAATTTAATACACTACAGCAGGTAAAGTGGATAATTGGGAACACATTAAAGGGGATAATTTTTTTGAGTTAATTGTCCCTTTAACTGGGAAAGTACTCTCTCTTTTAGCAACTCCAGCCCCTTTACAGCTTAGTTCAATTCACTCACAAACTTATGTAGGGATCCAATGTCACCCCACCATATGCCAAAGACGTCATCTATATAGCGCCACCATACTGTGCCCAAGCTTTTAAACATGTATCAAGATCACTGAGTTGCGTGTTAATCTCTGAGATATAATATGACTTGTCTAGGACAACAGTGGCCCCACCTTTGTCCGCCCCTTTAAAGATTATGTTTCCAATCTATGTATTCATTTCATTTATTTTTGTTGCAGTCATTTTTCGGTATGGATAGTGAAAAATAACTGCAACAAAAAGAGATGAAATTGATACATTTATTGGAAACTCTTAGGCCTAAGAGGGTTAAATGAAGATTATGATCTAACTGTATTATTTTAAGGTTAGTTAAATTGTAGAAATTAATTGTATATAGCATGTGGGCATTCTATCTGTATTTGCTATAGCATGGTATTGTGTATATATTAAATATTGTTATTAAGTACTTTTGAAATCAAGAATATATTAGGCATGAGGCTATAAGATGTGTAACATTATTGTAATTGCAGTCTTGTAAGCTGCCTAGGTGGTGGCGATTTGACTGCAAAACTGTGTAACATAGACGTGGTTGTAGTTACATATGTTGGCCAGAAGATGGCAGGTAAAGCCAGATAAATGTTGAATTTGGCGCCATTTGCCTATAAAAAGTAGTGTGAAATGATTGTTGAACATAAAAAGAAGGAAAGGTTTTTAATACTGGGATTAAAAATGGGGTACACTGGATAGCACTCTTGCCTAAGGGATGGTGGCTTGAGTGTTAGAACAATTGTTCCAGGGAGGGATAACGGTAATAACCGTAGCAGATTAAAATATAACCTTTATTAGGATTAAAATTAAAGACTGTGCTCCACAAACAAACATATATAAATTGTAGGTGATTTATGTAGATGTTAGTTAAAATTATTCAAGTATGCTTTTCAATAAAATCGCTAAGTCAGTGTCAGGTTGCAGTGTAATTATTTTTTAATCAAAAGAGGGATAGGGATGATATTCTGGGCTACTTTTTTACAAAGTAATATATTTAGATAAATAATACCAGTCGTGTGGTTCTGTGGTCCTCTTTTGATTAAAAAAAATTACACTGCAACCTGACACTGACTTAGCGATTTTATTGAAAAGCATACTTGAATAATTTTAACTAACATCTACATAAATCACCTACAATTTATATATGTTTGTTTGTGGAGCACAGTCTTTAATTTTAATCCTAAAAAAGGTTATATTTTAATCTGCTACGGTTATTACCGTTATCCCTCCCTGGAACAATTGTTCTAACACTCAAGCCACCATCCCTTAGGCAAGAGTGCTATCCAGTGTACCCCATTTTTAATCCTAGGATTAAAAACCTTTCCTTCTTTTAGGAAAACAGTACACAGCACCTAACTCTGAGACTTATTAGTAAGTGTAATTGTACACTAAGAATTTAAACAGGGAATCCTAAGTTTATATAGTAGTGCCATTAGTCAAGTTTTCTCTTTGATTGTTGAACATGTATGATTAAGGGGGATACCCCGAAACGTCACTGGTTCATTTTATTTTTGTGCCAATAAAGTATATTTTATAACAGTGCTGTGGACTATTACAGTGTTTTCAAGACTTTGAGGGTATTGGTAGCAACCCTGGTCTTCATCGAGCACTATAAGCTACTTTCTGCTGTATTACTTTTCATGTCACAGTAATTTGGGTTACCTAGATACATGCAGATTGTGCAATAAAGATGTCTTCAAAAGATACAGAATTTACAGGCACTGATAGAACAAAGATGTTTGCATATACAGCTTTAAATGTGGCACGCATTACTACCCTATCCAAATGATCTAGAGACTTTCTGAGAGTGGCATCCATTGAGAATCTCAGTAAGGAGTATAAGGCACTAAGGTGCAAATACATCAAGTAGGAACTCCATGCTGCGACCCTATCAGAATACAACAGGGTCAGAAGAATCCCAAGGGGCCTCAGGATGAGTACCTGCCCAACACTGCTAAGCCAAAACAAGGACTATTGTAATACATTTAAAGCCATACTCAATAAGTGCTCCTATGACCTAATGGTCCTTACGGTGGAGTCACTTCTGAGGGAAATGGAGGTACAAGATAAAAAGATATATAAGCAAGATAAATAAGCAAGGTGGATAACAAAATTGCAACAAGAATTAAGAGACACCAAAAGAACAAAGTTTCAGCATGATGAGGAAGACTATAAACAAGGAAAGGTATACGGATGGCGTCAGGGTTCCCATGGTAACCATATACAGAATCGTTATGGCAACCAATGCAGGAACTATCAGAGAGGGGGACAAAAGCGTCAGGAAGGAGGGGCCAGTGATGTCATTTTGTCAGGATCATCGCCGGCATCCCCTTTGGAACGGAGTTCAGATGAAAACAACGGAGAGGAGGACGCAAACACAAAAAGCGGCAAGATGAAGAGCGATTCCCTGCCCAGAAGGTCCAACAGGAAAAGCAAGAATCAAGCACACAGGTAGACTTTACAAAGTTGTCTCACACTGATAACACTGTGGTAAATACGTCAAAGTTTATATTAACACTGCAGGGCATTTATATGCTTAATAAGGGCTTGTCTTTCTGCCCTGCAACAGATACTAACTTTTTTGAGATCGAAAAGGACTTACAAAGGTTTTACCGTAACATTAAATTGAAAGTTTGGCATGCTTCAAAAATAAAAAATAATGTTGTAACTTTGTCTTGTCCTAGGGATGAGAATGAGTGGTCTTTAAAAAAGTTAGATATGTATAAAAAAAGCACATTTAACCCTGTCATAAATGACCATAGTGTGGGTACGTTTATTAAATTGGTCAACAATGATTTGAACAAATTAAAGGAAAAGGGAAAGCATAAAAAAAGTTTTTGGTAAACCTGATTTCAATATGGTCAATAATTTCTCTAAGAGTGACAGAAATTCATTGGTCAATCTTAAGAAAAATTCAAACATAATCTTTAAAGGGGTGGACAAATGTGGGGCCACTGTTCTCCTAGACAACTCATATTACATCTCAGAGATTAACACGCAACTCAGTGATCATAATACATACAAAGTATTGTCACATAATCCAATCTTTGAGATAAAAAAATAAATTAAGATGATCCTAGAAAGAGGATTGGCACAGGGTCCCATAGACAAGCAAGTGTTGGATTTTCTTACAATCAAATGCCTAAGAACACCCATTTTTTATACGGTTCACAAAATTATCAAAGACACTGAGAGATCCCATGGAAGACCCATAGTCTCCAATGTGGAGTCAGTTCATACAAACATTTCAACATTTTTGGATAAAATCTTACAAACAGAGGTTATTAGAATGTCCTCCTATTTAAAAGATAAAGGAGACTTTCTGAATAAGGTTCCTAACTTAACACTAAATTCTGATAAATTTTTACTGTATACAATGGACGTAAAAAGTCTGTATACAGCCTTCAAACATGAGACAGGTATTGAAGTTATAATATATTTTTTAAAAACAAGTAAGAAATACTCTGTATCTAAATGTGAATTTCTTGAGGATTTCTTGAGATTGGTGTTATATTGGAATTATTTCCTCTTTCAAGATACCTGGTATGTGCAGGTGAAGGGCACAGCCATGGGATCCATTGTCGCCCCGTCATATGCCAATCTGTTCATGAGTGAATTTCAGGAGAGAGTTGTCTATAAAAATAAGATGTTTAAAAGCTTGGGCGCAGTATGGTGGCGCTATATAGATGATGTCTTTGGCATATGGTGGGGCGAAATTGGATCCCTACATAAGTTTGTGAGTGAATTGAACTCAGCTGTAAAGGTGCTGGAGTTTTCCATAACTTGGAGTGAGGAGTCTATATCTTTCTTAGACACAGTAATACAAGAGAACGGACACATACTAACATCAGACTTATATGTCAAAGAAACTAACAGAAACACATTGTTGCATTATACCAGCTTTCATCACAGGAGGCTCATTAATTCTTTACCCAAAAGTCAATTGCTTAGAGTTCAAAGAATAGTTATAAGGAAAATGATGTGGATCTTAGACTTAGGAAAATGCAACTAAAATTTGTTAAAAGAGGGTTTCCCAAACAACTGTTAGAACAAAAATGGGTGAAATTACAGAAGGAAGTCTCAGGCAAAAGACTAAGAAAGATACTGACTGTATGGTGTTTGTCACTCAGTTCAGCCCAATAAGTAAAATCATCTATCACATAGTTAATAAACATTGGAATGTTCTGTGAGATTGTAATGAGGATATTCCATCCTTTAAAACTTCACCACTCATTGCACATAGAAGGGTTAAAAACCTCAGGGATCATCTAGTCAGTACTGATATAGGTTCCAAGGCGGGTCCTGTACATACACACATAGGGAGGAAAGTTACAGGTAGTTACCCCTGCCTAGGCTGCATTATTTGCAGCTCTATTATTAAAGGTGATTTATTCCATCACCCACACAACAAAAAAAAGTGTACAATCAATAGTTTTTATACCTGTGAATCCAAATTTGTTATTCATCTCATTAAATGTCTGTGTTCTTTAATTTATTTAGGGCAAACCACAAGAAAGATCAGTGATAGAATAAGCCAGCATATTGTAGGTCTAACATTAGATGTGGAAACCTGGAGGACCCCTATTAGCACACTTTATAGAAAAGGAACATCAGGTCAGCCAGTTAAGGTGGCAGGTAATTGACCATGTGGGACTACAGAGAAACTGTATGATAGGAAAAATTACTGCAACAAAAAAAGATGAAATGAATACATAGATTGGAAACTCTTAGGCCTAAGTGGTTAAATAAAGAGTATGATCTAACTGTATTCTTTTAAGGTTAGTTACATTGCAGAAATTAATTGTATATAGAGTATGGTCATTCGATCTGTATTTGCTATAGCATGGTATTGTGTATAGATTAAATATTGTTTTTAAGTATGTTTGTAATCAAGTATTTATTAGGCATGAGGCTATGTGTAACATTATTGTAATTGCAGTCTTGTAAGCTGCCTAGGTGGGGGCGATTTGACTGAAAAACTGTGTAACATAGACGTGGTTTTAGTTACATATGTTGGCCAGAAGATGGCAGACAAAGCCAGAGAAATGTTGAATTTGGCTACGATTTGCCTATAAAAAGAAGTGTGAAATGTTTGTTGAACATGTATGATTAAGGGGGATACCTCGAAACGTCACTGGTTCATTTTATTTTTGTGCCAATAAAGGATATTTGATAATAGTGCTGTGGACTATTACAGTGTTTTCAAGACTTTGAAGGTATTGGTAGCAAACCTGGTCTTCACTATAAGCTACTTTCTGTGGTATTATCTTTCATGTTCGCAAAATCAGTGTGTCGGCTATTTCCTATGGTTATTGTATTCAGGGCAACAGAATAGCAGCTAAAACTTAAACCTAAATGAAATTAAAGTAGTATCTAGTGCTACTGTTACAAACCAGTTGTTTTATGTTTTTATGTTTATTATTATTTTTTAATAAAGTCAAGATTGTCAAGAACGAAAGTGAAACTTGCAATCACCTTACAAGATCATTGCTGGATCACTATTGGATAATTTCAAACTGTAGCCTGAAAACTTGAAGCTAGTGATGTCGCGAATAGTTCGCCGGCGAATAGTTCCCGGCGAACATAGCATGTTCACGTTCGCCGAGGCGGGCGAACATATGCGATGTTTGATCCGCCCCCTATTCGTCATCATTGAGTAAACTGTACCTCACAGTCAGAATACATATTACAGCCAATCAGCAGAAGACCCTCCCTCCCAGACCCTCCCACCTCCTGGACAGCATACATTTTAGATTCATTTGGAAGCTGCATTCTTAGTGAGAGGAGGGACAGTGTAGCTGCTGCTGATTTAATAGGGAAATCAATAGCTAGGCTAGTGTATTCAGTGTCCACTACAGTCCTGATGGACTCATCTAATCTCTGCTGTAAGGACAGCACCCCAAAAAGCCCTTTTTAGGGCTAGAACATCAGTCTGCTTTTTTTTTTCCTGTGTAATCTAATTGTAGTTGCCTGCCTGCCAGCGTGTGTGTCAGGCTCACAGCGTATACTGTGCCCACTTGTCCAGTGCCACCACTCATATCTGGTGTAACAGTAGTGTACATTTTAAAAAATGTGAAATAATAGCAGACATCTGCCAGTACTCAAGATGGCCGCCAATAAGGCAGATGGGGAGGGTTAGAGAGCTGTTTTGGGGGGATCAGGGAGGTTGGGGGCTAAGGGGGATGCTAGACCACAGCATATGTAAATATGCTAAAAAATAAATAAAACCCTTTTATTTTAGTACTGGCAGACTTTCTGCCAGTACTTAAGATGGCAGGGACAATTGTGGGGTGGGGGAGGGAAGGGAGCGGTTTGGGATGGATCAAGGGGTCTGATGTGTCAGGTGGGAGGCTGATCTCTACACTAAAGCTAAAATTAACCCTGCAAGCTCCCTACAAACTACCTAATAAACCCCTTCACTGCTAGCCATAATACACGTGTGATGCGCATTTAGCGGCCTTCTAATAACCAGAAAGCAATGCCAAAGTCATATATGTCTGCTATTTATGAACAAAGGGGATCCCAGAGAAGCATTTACAGCCATTTTTGCCATAATTGCACAAGCTGTTTGTAAAAAAAAAAATTAAGTTTTTTTTTAAATTTGATCGCATTTGGTTGTGAAATGGTGGCATGAAATATACCAAAATGGGCCTAGATCAATACTTTGGGCTGTCTACTACACTACAATTAAGCTAAAATTAACTCTACAAGCTGCCTACATGCTCCCTAATTAACCCCTTCACTGCTGGGCATAAAACACGTGTGGTGCGCAGTGGCATTTAGCAGCCTTCTAATTACCAAAAAGCAACGCCAAAGCCATATAAGTCTGCTATTTCTGAACAAAGGGGATACCAGAGAAGCCTTTACAACCATGTATGCCATAATTGCATAAGTTTTTTGTAAATAATTTCTGTGAGAAACCTAAAGTTTGTGAAAAAGTGAACAATTTTTTTTTATTTGATCGCATTTGGCGGTGAAATGGTGGCATGAAATATACCAAAATGGGCCTAGATAAATACTTTGGGTTGTCTACTACACTACACTTAAGCTAAAATTAACTCTACAAGCTCCCTACATGCTCCTTAATTAACCTCTTCACTACTGGGCATACAATACGTGTGGTGCGCAGTGGCATTTAGCAGCCCTCTAATTACCAAAAAGCAACGCCAAAGCCATATAAGTCTGCTATTTCTGAACAAAGGGGATCCCAGAGAAGCATTTACAACCATGTATGCCATAATTGCATAAGTTGTTTGTAAATAATTTCTGTGAGAAACCTAAAGTTTGTGAAAAAGTGAACAATTTTTTTTTATTTGATCACATTTGGCGGTGAAATGGTGGCATTAAATATACCAAAATGGGCCTAGATCAATACTTTGGGTTGTCTACTACACTACACTTAAGCTAAAATTAACTCTACAAGCTGCCTACATGCTCCCTAATTAACCCCTTCACTGCTGGGCATAAAACACGTGTTGGTGCGCAGTGGCATTTAGCAGCCTTCTAATTACCAAAAAGCAACGCCAAAGCCATATAAGTCTGCTATAATGGCATGTCTGGCACACAGTGTTGGGGCAAGGGTCCATCTGACCACTGATACCTGGTCTGCAAAGCATGGTCAGGGCAGGTATATCACCTACACTGCGCACTGTGAAGCGGGCGTAACCCTTACACGTAACCCTTACACTACCTTATCGATACAACATCATACCTGATGTTTTAAAGCATGTTATTCCAAACAATTTAGGAATGTTAGGTGATTTATGCCCTTTATGGATTAAAACCAGACTCTGCATCAACTATGTAATTTTCCATGGGAGTTTTGCCATGGATCCCCCTCCGGCATGCCACAGTCCAGGTGTTAGTGCCCTTGAAACAACTTTTCCATCACTATTGTGGCCAGAAAGAGTCCCTGTGGGTTTTAAAATTCGCCTGCCTATTGAAGTCTATGGGGGTTCGCCCAGTTCGCCCGTTCGTGAACTTTTGGGGAAGTTCGCGTTCGCCGTTCGCGAACCCAATTTTTTAGGTTCCCGACATCACTACTTGAAGCCTTTATCATTTGCAGAAAATACTTTCACATTTGTATTTATTTGTTAAAGGGAGCACTCATTTTACCTTTTGCACATGAATGCAACAAATACAAAAATTTTTTTTTTGCATTCATATTCTGAATGCACATGTATAGTGTTATATGTATTGTTATATGTATTGTGACCACCTACTCTAGTGCTGTATTAAATAGCTGCAGGATAATTAGTAAAATTATTATCTTTATCAACACAGGTAGTACAGAATAACAAGTGTTTTGAAACATTCAACCTTTCTACAAGTGCTTTTTACAAGTACTTTTAATGCTTTTTATCGCTACTCATATTTCATTTTAACAAACTGATGAAGTCTTTTGAGTTCATCTACAAAGACATTGCATTATTTTTAAAGACACTGCATTCCTAATTATCTGCAGGGTGTATTGTTTCACAGACTTTTACAGAGAAATAGACATGATTCTCCCATTAAAGTTAATGATTGAAACATGATTAATTTTCATTAACTTGAGTGCTGGTTTCCTTCAAACTCTTTTTTTTTTTAAACTCTTTGCATGAACTATCTATAGTCTGCAATATTTTAAGTCAAATTTTAATTCTTTATTATGCCTATCAAATAAATTACTCAAAAAAAGTGAATCTCTAATAAACAAGCAAGAATCTTTTTTTTTTATATAATATCATTTTCGGGATTTTTGTTTAGAAATTATACAGATTAAAAAGTTTGTGTAGGGCCCAGTATGGGCCTGTAGCAGGCTAAGGGTTAAGGCTGTAGGAAAGTGGGATAGGAGATAGAGGGTTGGGTGCTGGATGCAACATTGTTGCAGGTTAGGTCAGGCCCCTCCTTACCTGGTAAAAGCTGAGGTTCCCCTCCCAACTTCCTCTTCTCCATCCGATCCAGGCTGTGAAGTGTTTTCTTTTTCTGTGCTGCTCAATTTTTCTCCTTTCCCTGGCTACCATGCATCGTTCAAGGCGTTCAGTTCTCCCACCTAGACGCTATCAGGATAATGCAGAAGCTGGAAAGACAAAGGAAAAGATAAGTACTCAGAAAACAATTGATAATGATTTAGATTACATCCCTCCTACACAAAATCAGGCTGTTGTTGTGGCACAGGTTCATGCAGCACCTCCCCAAGAGCAAATCACTGAAGCTGGGGAGGATGTAGTGAATTTGGTGCCAGAATCACAGTTAATGGTAGCAGCAGCAATTGACTCCTAACCAAGTCTCAAACCTGCTGCAGGCTGTACCATCTGCAGATGTTCCCGCAGTTTTAAATTTTATGAGCTATATTGCAGCTGCAATATCTAATGCTGCCTCTGCACAGCCCTCAGCAAGCCATGTGCAATTGCAGCATGTGGTTCCACATGTTCTGCAAATTGGGCCTGGAATAACCAGGGATCCCCATATTGCAGAGCAGGTGGATCCTGGCTCCCTTTTACAAATGCAGGCCACTGGGCCTCCTTTGAATTTAACAGCTAATTTGGCCCGGCAGGCTCCTGGGCCCGTTTTACATTCATTGCCCCCTCAGGCACCTAGGCCAAATTTGCATCCGGACCAGGCCCATCAGGCGCCTGGCCCAACTACTCCGCTTCATATTCACCCCCATCAGGCTCCGGCCACACTTCATCAGCCACATGGGTTGACCCGGGGGCCACCTAGGCCTGGCTTACCCCCTTCCACACCTCTTTCATTACCGCCATCGCAAGCGCAGGCACCCGATGCCAATTTTTCCCCTCTCTTCCTTGCCGTAGCAGCGACCCCCCTTCGCGCGCCTACCACCACTATGGCTCCTCGTTTCCAGTTAATCAATACGTTACCAGAGCCTCCGGTAACGCATGTGCAGGCTTTTCGGTTGCGCACTTACATTGGCCGCGCGACCGGAAGTAGGTGTGGGGACTTCCGGTGCGGCCATTATTCACAGCGGCGGCACCGGAGCAGCAGCGGTCTCTCATGGGCTCGAAGGTGAGCACCACAAGGGAACGTTGCTTCAGGGGGGACATGTGGCGGCCAGGGAAGGAGGCCAGAATGCAGTTACCACACCCGGTCAGGGTGTAGCAGGTCACGGTCAGGGTGTCAGATCCCCAGTTATTAGAGGGAGAGGCAGGGGGACAAAGGCAGTTAGGAAGTGAGTTAGGTCTTCAAACCAGCCACGTCAGAGTTATCTTAGAAAGGGGGGGAGGGCCCCTATTAGCAGGGGTTTCAGGCCACTACAATTTTCTAATAATGCACAAGTTCATGGTGCACAAGCCGTTAGCATAAATGCTGTGGCTTCTGCAGCTTCGAGCATTCATGAGCAGCAATTTTATAATGCTGTGACTCCTGCTGTTGCGAGTGAGATTGGAAATGTTAATGTTGTGAGTAACTTGGGAAACCCTAATGTTGTGAGTGATATTGTTGTGAGTGATATTGGTAACACATTCAATGCTGTTGTGAGTGATATTGGTAACACATTCAATGCAGAAGGCATGCATGTTAGGGGAATGAATGCTGGGCAAATGCCTCATGTTGTTGGAGTCAGCAATGCTGCTGCTGCAGAACTGTCTGCAAATCAGTCTGTGGGTATGCGTGAAAGTATGAGTATGGACGCAGGCCACGCACAGTCTATTGCTCTCATTAATTTAAATGCATTAGTTGAGCCATTTCGCCAACATTTAACTTCATCCCTGACTGCTAATGTGTCACCTTTAAACAACTTCCAAAGTGCTCGCGAATTGGTTTCTCTCTTACAGGGAGTACTTGGAACAGCTCCAGTGTCATCGGAGGCTCCAGTCACCATGAGTTCAGCGGAAGTGGTCACGCAGAATGCATCTGCAGCGCAGTCGTCTTCCAACACTCATCAGCAACAGCAGCCAGCTCAGCAAAACCATAAGCAGCCGGTGCAGGATACCAATACCCAGACCGCACAGCCGGGAGTGTCACATGGTGAGCGTTCTATTTTTGTACACGAACAGGAAGACACTACTGACACTTCACACACAGACACAGGTTCTGATAGTGATACATCGCTAGGCTTACAGGGGAAGGGACAGAAAAAAATGTTCCGCATGATCAAAAAAATCTTGAAGGAGGGTGTAGGCGCAGCGAAGCAGCAATCTAAAAAAAATAGCGCTCCCGATGTGCTAAGCTCACCCCAGCAGGCAAACAGCAATGCGGATTTGCAAGCCCTACCCCCTATCAGAGCAATCTCAGAGAGGAGGGCAGCTTTATATGGGGATGCCAGCCCTGGTGAAATTTACTCCTTGCACGCGCATCTGCGTAAAAAGACAGTTACCAAAATTCACCAAGGGAAGTACGTTAATATTTTTGATTTGTCTGTAGAGGCGTACAGGCAAAAGGAAAAGAGTGCTGAAGGGACTGGCCCAAATAAATTCAAGCGCCCAGACTCATTCGATGAGTGGCTGCAATGTTTCAGGGTCTTCTCATCGTGTTATTTGGAGAAGTACCCTTCTCAGAATTTAGACATACTGAAATATACAGACACCATACACTGGATCCAGCGTAATCGCGGGGAAGGTGTATGGAGGGAATATGACTCCGAGTTCAGGAGGAAAATGTCGGGCAACCCCTCTTTAACTTTTGATTGCACCGACAATCAATTATGGCAGCGTATGGATCCCCATAAGGGACCGGCAGCGCAGGGTGCATCCTCGGCTAATCAGCAGTCCTTTCGGAATACAAGGCTGCGGAGAAGGGGAGGCGCCTGTTGGGTGTATCAGGAAAAAAAGTGCGATAAGGGCAGCGCATGCACCTTTAGACACACATGCAAATTTTGTACAGGATCCCATCCAGGGGTCGAATGCAACAAAAGAAAAGATGGAGGCAACAACAGTAGAGCCCCCGGATCATTTACTGCTCAGAAGGGCGGCAACCCCAGTGAGGGTCCACGCGCTTAAGCCCTGGCTGTTGGCCTACCCAGACCAGGCCACGGCCAGAATGCTATGGGAGGGGTTTTCATTTGGATTTTGAATTCCACTCTTTCAAAGGGTGCAGGGAGTGCATATGCAGAGAAATTTGTTGTCTGCATACCAAAACCCTGAGGTGGTATTGGAAAATTTCAATAAAGAGGTATCCCTGGGCCGCATGGCTGGCCCATTTCCTAACCCACCGCTAAAAGATTTAACCATATCCCCTTTGGGTGTGGTCCCAAAGAAAGATAAGGGAAAATTTAGACTTATCCAACATCTTTCATATCCGAAAGGCACTTCTGTCAATGATGCAATTGACCCCCAACTAAGCTCTGTGCGATATCAATCATTTGATAGCGCTCTGGACTTGGTTAGACAGGCTGGGAAAGGCGCTCAACTCGCAAAATTGGACATAGAGTCCGCCTTCCGGTTGTTGCCTCTCCACCCTTCAGTTTTTCCTCTTATGGGATGTAAGTTCCAGGGTTTGTACTACGTGGATCGCTGCCTCCCTATGGGATGCTCCCTGTCATGCGCGCTTTTTGAAGCATTTAGCTCATTCCTACACTGGGTGGTTGCCAGTGATACAGGCAGCGATTCAACAGCGCATTACCTAGACGACTTCCTCCTTGTGGGAGGATCTGAATGTCTGAATCTAATGAACAGCATGCGCGGCATAATGGCCAAATTTGGAATACCTCTGGCAGAGGACAAAACACAGAGCCCCGCGACATGTTTGGTTTTCCTGGGCATTGAAATTGACACATTGGAAATGGTCTGTAGGTTGCCCACTGACAAAATTGAAGCAATGCTGGAGGCGGTTTGTGCGGCCGTTTCAAAAAGGGCCCTTTCCTTGAAGCAGTTGCAATCATTGCTAGGGCTCCTTAATTTTGCTTGCAAGGTAATACCTATGGGCAGGATCTTTAATCGTAGGCTGGAAAGACAACTGAGTGGAAGAACAAAACCTACTCAGAGGATTCGCCTCACGTTGGACCTGCTGGCGGATCTGAGAGTCTGGGAGGTTTTTCTAAAATCCTTCAATGGCGTGCGTGTCTGGCGCTCAGACCCCATATCTAGTCAACTGTTGCATCTTTTCACAGATGCGGCAGGATCACATGGGTACGGTGCTTACTTCCATGGCCGGCCTCCTGGTACCTTCGGGGTTTCACCCGTAACCTAACCCTCCTGGAGCTTTTTCCCATAGTCCTGTCAGTGGAACTCTGGGGATTAAGATTCTCAAATAAGACAATCATATTCTGGACTGACAACACCAGTGTTGTCTTTGCGATTAACAACCTGTTGGCCACCTCGGCCGTGGTGGTAACGCTACTGCGGCACTTGGTATTGCGTTGCCTGGAACTCAACATTCAGTTCCAGGCGAAGCATGTGCCAGGTGTCAATAATGTGGTAGCAGACGCCCTGTCCAGATTTGAGTGGGATAATTTTAGATGCTTAGTTCCTAACGCATCACCAGTGGGTTTGCGTTGTCCTGCTTTTCTTTGGCAGCTGGTCGCTCCTGGGTAGCCCTATTGCCAATGGTACATTCTTCCTTAGCCCCCTCTACCTGGCGCACTTACTCAAAACTCTGGAACGAATGGGACCAGTTTTGTCGGTCCAGGGGCATGGATGCCGCACAAGGGAACATTGCATCTCTGTGTGATTGGTTGGTGAGTCTTCACAACATAGGCACGCGTCAGGGTTCACTCCAGTCTAAATTAGCTGCGTTATCATTCTTTTATAAAGCACTGGGGCTCCCAGATCCAACTAACTCATTCTTCATTCGGCAAGTTGTAAAAGGCTGGGGCAGGATCTATCCAAGGCAACCTGATTCTAGGGAACCCATCACACAAGACCGCCTAGATAAGCTGATATTGCCACTTGATAGCTCATGCTACTCCCCATTTGAGGCATCGCTGTTTAAGGCAGCTTTTGTGCTGGCCTTTGCGGCAGCCCTTTGGCTGAGTGAGTTAGTAGCCCCCTCTAAGCGTGCGGTGGGTCGCGGAGTTCAAGTGGAGCACGTGAGGGCTGCCGTTGACTCCCTGCTCCTTTTTATCCCGCGCTCAAAAATGGATCAGTCAGGCAGGGGCACTTGGCTGCACATTGCGCCCAGGCCGGGCAGCATTTCCTGTCCCATAGCGGTCATAAACAGTTATTTAGCTTTGCGCCCCTCATTGCCAGGACAGTTTTTTATCCACGCTGACGGATCAGCTTTATGTAAATTCCAGTTCGGTAGGGTCTTGAAGCAAGCAGCGGCGAACGTAGGCTTAGACAGCAGTAGGATTGCCCCTCATTCCTTCAGAATAGGAGCGGCAACGCAGGCTGCAAGCGTAGGTCGCTCCAGCGAGGACATAAAGCGGATGGGGCAGTGGCGCTCTAATTGCTTTAAGAAATACGTCCGCCCTATTGTTTAATGCAAATTTATGTGTGCACACACTAAACTATTTGTCTCCGCAGGGCCAATTCATGGAGCAAAGCGGATTTGGATTGTGGGGCATTCTTTTATCCACTGGGCTTCGATTCGTTGCTCCACACTTCCCTTGGGTCAGAATCTGGGGTTCCCCCTAAGCAAAGCCTCAATTAGATGGTTAGGTAATAGGGGGATGTGTTGGCCACAGCTCGGGGAAGTCATTTCTGGCGCCCTCTTAAGATGGGGAAAGCCGCACCTCTTAATCCTTCACCTGGGGGGGAACGATGTAGGGTCCGTCCCAGTGCTAGAACTAGTCAAAATTATGCAGTCGGACATCGGCTGGCTTCAGACACGAATCCCTGAGGTAGTTATTGGCTGGTCTAACATAGTTCCCCGCCTGCATTGGAGGCATATGTCGACCCATACGGCGGCATATAGAATTAGAAAGAAAATCAATGCGGCTCTATCAAAAACCGTCACGGGAGCAGGTGGCTTCGTGGTACGGCATGAAGCCATCTCAGCTGACAGAACTGAGCTCTATCGTAGAGATAAGGTCTATTTATCAGACGTAGGGTTGGATATTTTTATAAAGGATATCCAGGGAGCTATTTCATCCTTCCTGTAAGTCAGGTTGTGGTGGTGGTGGCAAGTCCATTTTTAATGCTCCTTGTGGCGGGAGGTCACGGTCCTGTTGCACAGGAAAAGGTCGCTAGGGGTGAGTCGTGGCCATAAAGGGGAAGGGTGGTAGGCCTCAAGTGCACGTGGGGTAACCTCCCTCTCTCCCCATTGGGGGATGGTCACGTGATCTCTGCAACCCCTCAGCGTCATTTCCTTTGAGCAGAGACCCCTCTGCTGCTTGTTCCCGTTGGGCCGTTGACCTCCTTTGCTGTTCTGGGCTTATATAGCTCTATGCCGCCATTTCCGGTTCTGTTGGTTAAAAGTTATATAGGTAGTTTTAATAAAAATTTGACCGTGACGGTTAAAAAATTTTCCCATTAAGAAGTGTCTGCGTCTTTATTTATTCACAATGGTTCATGTTACAAGTTACTAAGTTAAGTTAGTTAAGTTAAGTTAAAATTGTTCTTCTACACTCCTGGAAACGCCCCGGTAAGCATTTAATCCCTTAAGTTCGTGTAGGGCCCAGTATGGGCCTGTAGCAGGCTAAGGGTTAAGGCTGTAGGAAAGTGGGATAAGAGATAGAGGGTTGGGTGCTAGATGCAACATTGTTGCAGGTTAGGTCAGGCCCCTCCTTACCTGGTAAAAGCTGAGGTTCCCCTCCCAACTTCCTCTTCTCCATCCGATCCAGGCTGTGAAGTGTTTTTCCCTCCCTCCCGATCCCCTTGTCCTATCCAATGGTGGCTCTCGGCTAATGGCAGGGCTATGGCTAGTCAACCTAGGCCTCTGATAAGTCCATAGCGGTAAACTTAACAATCTCCCATCTCTGACTATGCGGCTAGATCGGCTTGGTAGCTGAGACTCCTTCTTAGGTGGAGATTGATGATTACACCCTGGCAGCGGGAGGTCATGGTCCTGTTGCGCAGGAAAAGGTTGCTAGGGGTGAGTCATGGCCATAAAGGGGAAGGGTGGTAGGCCTCAAGTGCACGTGGGGTAACCTCCCTCTCTCCCCATTGGGGGATGGTCACATGATCTCTGCAACGACTCAGCGTCATTTCCTTTGAGCAGAGACCCATCTGCTGCTCGTTCCTGTTGGGCCGTTGACCTGCTTTGCTGTTCTGGGCTTATATAGCTCTATGCCGCCATTTCCGGTTCTGTTGGTTAAAAGTTATATAGGTAGTTTTAATAAAAATTTGACCGTGACGGTTAAAAAATTTTCCCATTAAGAAGTGTCCACGTCTTTATTTATTCACAATGGTTCATGTTACAAGTTACTAAGTTAAGTTAGTTAAGTTAAGTTAAAATTGTTCTTCTACACTCCTGGAAACGCCCCGGTAAGCATTTAATCCCTTATTGCATAAATATGCTTTTACCTGTTTTGACAGCAAAGGGCTCCAATGCACTTACATATGTCTGTATATGTATATTTATTTTTTTATATATATAAATGTAAATATATCTGTAAACATATATAAATACATATGCACACACATATATATATATATATATATATATATATATATATATATATATATATATATATATATAGACAATAAGATAGGAGCGCCAAAGGAGGCAAGGCCAAAGGTTAAGGGAATAGATGATATAATGTAGTCAATAAAATTAGAATTAGAATTAATCCTCTAAGATGGTGGACCACAAAGATTGTTTTAGTCCTACCTAATGTCTTAATAAATTCGTTAAAAGCGTGGAGTCCAAGCGTTTGGCGCTTTGGATTGGGGGTTAGTGTTTACATGTACTGTGAAGGCATATATAGGTGCAGGTCAATTTATATTATAGTGGAGAATTGCTATATATGGTAATACTAAATGACACAGAACATACGTCTTCCAAATAAAATATCACAGTTTAATACAGTTGTATACAATTCAATACAAGTTACATAAGAAAATATGGATCCATAACAGTGTAAAAAATTGTAAAAAAGTAAAAAAACAATATGGCGGTAAAAATCCTAAAATTCTAAAATAATTAGAAATGGGTGATGTCTATCTAACAAGATCCCCACGTATGTGAGGGGGAGGGCAAACGAAGGTACAGCTGTACAGCATATGTTAAATATTCTAATAGAATAGCAATATAAATATGGTAGTAAAAAATGGCGGTAAAAAAATATATATGATAATAATACACAAATGAACAAATGAGAATCCACAAATGTACAAATAATAATCAAATGATAGTCCACAAATGGGCAAATATGTGGTTAGAAGAAATGTGATCTCTAAACAGACGTGAAGGCAGTCCAAATTAGTGTGAAGTGGTTCAATCCGTGAAAGAACACAAAAAGATGCAATGGTTAATTAAAATAAAGTCCACAAAAATGTTCCAAAGTGTATAATCCTTTTTGAAAAACGTGATGTCTCAAAAAGACAATAGAAAAATATCAAAAATATAAAAATATCCAAAATATGAAAATATATATGTGACTGGTGTGTGCACAAACTGGTGAACGTGATCACTGAAAAACAAAAAATTGTTAAACTTCAAAAAGCTTGTAGTTCTTATTAAAGTGCACAATGATATAAAAATCAAAAAATGTAATGCAAAAATTAGAACAAAAAATAGAAAAAATATATGGAAAGAACTTGGGGAATCCTCAAAACCTGTAAACAAAAAATAACAACATAGTGTGATATTGTTATAAATAAGCAATAATTGAAAAAGGAATAATGCTCACCATATACTTGTCAACGCGTTTTGGCCTGCAGTAGAGGCCTTTCTCAAGACTAACATATGGTGTGGGTGAGAACCAACCTTTATACCTTCTTTCTATCCAATCATAATCTTCCACAAAATTGCGCCAAAATTTTTGCGCCAAAATTTTGGCGCCAAATAATTGTTCTTCCGGGATTGTGACCCGGTAGTGTTACCCCGGAAGTGTCTTATGGACTTTACTATTGTAGTTTGCCCAAATTGAGTAATATAGTAATAAAGGCCTATTTGGTGCTCCTAAAGCTTTTATGTGTGACCATTATTTACATTATCTCGGTGTAACACCTTTTCGTTTAGGAGTCTAAACCATTTCCTGTTAGTGGGTGTGTTTGCACCGGATGTGGTATTACGTAACACCGGAAGTCAGGGAATCGTACACTTCCGGTTCGGTCGTGAGACCTTTTGTTTTGTTTAGACCTAGGTCATATTACATTAAAGCGGAAGTGGGGATTTACATACTTCCGTTTTGGTTATTAGACCTTTACTGTTAGTTTCTTCCGGGTAATAATAAGTTTAATATTTTATTTTATGTTTTGAGACTTTGATTGGTTAGAAAATCAATTATAGATTATATTGCCATTATGTGGCTAAATCTAACCTTAGCTCCATAATTGGAGAGAAGAATTTTTTGGAAGGTGTTCTGTTTTTCTATGGCGTACAAAATTCCTTTGGACTTATAGGAATTCTGCCTGCACCTACATGCCTTAAAATCACATATTTAAAATGTCACATATTTAAAATAATATTTTTGATCATATAAAGTCACATATTTAAAATAATATGTTTGATCATAAAAATACTGTGGTATGTAGTATTTGGGTTTAGTTTAAGCATAAGCCCAACCTATGTAGTAGGAGGTGAAGCGAAAAGTTGTTAGATGGTGGAGAATTAGGTCGTTATGTGTGCTGGGTGAGGATTGGAAGATTAGGTTGTATGTTATTAAACACATGGTCAGGTGTCTAATAAATATTTCGATCTAAAGATTGTGGTTCTGTGTGTGGAGGTCTACCATACTATTCCTGTGTGAGACTTTCTGATATTACCGGAGCTATGCAGTAAGTGTAGGTGTGTTGAATTGGACAATAATGTGGCCTGTGTTACTATAGGCTAACAGCATAGTATCACATGTCCTGTGGGTAATGGTTATCTAAAAATTATTGCGGAAACAGTGGAGTAAATTCTCTGATTCGGTCCCTCATGTTTGCTTTTTTAGAGGGGGACTTCCATCAGACCTTGGGGGGATGTCTTTTTCTTTTTGTGTTGTTATTGCTTTAGACTTAGTAGATGGCAAAGGTCTTCCTTATTGTTTAGACCCTTTGGATGAAGACAATCTAAGTCAAAGATCCATCTTGATTCGGCAATCAGGAGTTTTCTTTCATAATTGCCTCCCCTCCAGTTGGGTTTTATTATCTGTATTCCGTAGTATCTTAGGTCCTTGATGTTCCCTCTGTGGTGGATGGAAAAGTGGTTGTATAGGGTAGTGTCGGTGTTGCCATGTTCGATCTGTAATATATGCTCTCGTATTCTGTCTTTTAGGCATCTCGAGGTCTGACCGACATACTGGAGGCCACAGCTACATTGTATTATGTAGATCACACCTTTAGTACTGCATCTTATCAAGTTCTTGATCTCATATTTGTTATTGGAATTGTGAGAGAGGAAGTTCTTGGTCTTCAGTCCCCTTTTGCACGCCTTGCAGCTAGGGCAAGGGAAGAATCCTTTGATGTTTCTCCCTAGAACGTCCTTTACTTGGGCTGTTTGTGGACAGGGAATGCTGGGAGATATTATGTTCTTAAGGTTGTCCGATTTCCTGTATATAAATCTGGGTCTGCTGGATAGTGTTTCTCCTATGATATCGTCATTTTTCAATAAGTGCCAGTGTTTCTCCAGTATTCTTTCGATGGTTCGCCTATTCTCACTGTATTGGGTGATGAAAGCGACATCTATAGAGTTGGTGTTGATGTTAGTTCCCTTCCTCTTATCTCTATATCTGAGGAGCTCCTTGCGGTCTCTACTTCTCACTTCCTCGATATCCTTATTGAGTTTCTCTTCATCATATCCTCTATCCAGGAAACATGTTTTTAGTTCTTCCGCCTGGCTTTCCCAAAGGTTGTGATCTGAACAGTTTTTCTTAAGTCGTAGTAGCTGCCCCTTGGGAATATTTTCCTTCCATCTGGCATGGTGACAACTTTCATTGTGGATGTAGTTGTTACAATCAACTGGTTTGAAATATGTTGAGGTCTTGAGTTCCCCATTTTCGACTGTTATTTTGAGGTCTAAGAAGGTTATTTCAGTGTCACTAATCTCATGTGTAAATTTCAGGTTGTTGATGTTTTTGTTCATGACATTTAGGGTGTGTTCCAGATCTTCTCTGGAACCTCTCCATATCATGTACCTGTGATAGGAGACCAGGTCCGCGTTGGCTGGGCAAGAGTCCCAGAAAATTTGTTCCCATTTGCCCATGTATAAGTTGGCATAGCTCGGCGCGAACCTGGTCCCCATCGCTGTACCGCACAGCTGTTTGTAAAATTTTACATCATGGGAGAAGTAGTTGTGTGTCAGAATGTAGCTTATCCCTGCTAGGATAAACTCTTTCTGTAGATCGGGTACTGACTCATCTTTTCTTAGGAAGTATTCTACGGCGTCTCGTCCTCCCTCGTGGGGTATACTGGTGTAAAGGGAGGTTACGTTGCACGTAACTAGTAGATAACCATCCTTCCATTCTGTTTCCTCCAAGATATTCAGAATCTGTGTGGAGTCTTTCACATAGGATGGTAAATGTGTCACATACTTCTGGAGATTTCTGTCTAGGTATTCAGAGAGATTGCTGGATATGGAACCTATACCTGAGATAATTGGTCTTCCCGGAGGGTTGTGTAGTCTTTTATGGATCTTAGGGAGGTAATAGAAGACTGGAGTTATTGGATGTTCCATGCTGATGTATCTGAATTCCTTGTGGTTGAGGATCTCTTGTCTATGGGCTTCGTCTAGAAGTCTCTCTAGTTCTTTTTTGTAATCTCCTATTGGGTTGTTCCTCATGACTTCATAGGTATCTTCATCTGATAGTATTCTTTTGCACTCTGTGTCATAGTCTTCTTTGTTTAGTATTACGATACCGCCACCCTTCTCGGCCGGTTTGATGACTATGTTGCGATTGTAGTCTAATGTTTTGATTGTTTGCATCTGACCCCTCGATAGGTTGTGCTTGTGTCTGGTTAGCTGTTTCTGGCTGATATTCCTCAGATCGCTACAAACCATTGTCTCAAAAGTTTCAATAGCGTTACCCTTACTGGATATAGGGTAAAAAGATGAGGTGGGCTTCAGCTCTGAATGTTGGTAAGGATCTGTGCTGCGCTGGGTATCTTGTCTTGCTTCGATTTCCAAAGGGGATTTCATGAAGTGACGTTTTAAAGTCAGTTTTCTTGTGAATTGTTTGATGTTTACAAAAGTATCAAACTTGTTAAAGCTTTTGGATGGAGCAAACGATAAGCCATAATTAAGAATCGAGTTTTCTTTATCTGTTAGAGTTATATTGCTGAGGTTGTAAATTCCTCTGGGGGTAACCTGCTCCTCTTGATTCTTAGACTTGTTTTTCACTATTCGGCCATTTACTCTCCTTCCGCCCCTCTTTCCTCTGGGGTTTTTCTTTTTTCGATGGGGTTTTGGAGTTCGTCTATGTTGGAATTCTTCCTTTTCATCGAAGGTCTTTCCAATTCTTTGGTCGTGAAATGATGTTCCTCTAAAAAACGTTGTTCAGAGGCTGAGGCTTTCGTTGTGTCATTGTTATTTTCGACATTGGTGTTGGTGGCCTGGGGCAAATTCGTCTGTCTCCTATCCAATTGAATGGACATCTGGTTCTGTGTTGCCTCTGTGGGTCTCGTCTTTTTCATATTGGGCGTATTCTTGTAACCTTGGTACTCTCTCCTGTTGTGGGGAGGATTATGAAATTGATACTCTTGATCGTATTGGTGTGGTTGATTGTTGAATCTATTTGGTGTGTATGGTCCTCCCTCATATCCAAAATTATACTGTCTCCTATCAATTTGTTGAGCATAGTCTCTTCCGTAGTTCGGTCTCTCATGGTTCCTCCATCTTAAGTGATAGTTTTGTCTGTAGCCAGGCTCGGCAGTGTGGTTCCAATATGGTGAGTTGGGACCTCCATTAGGTTGGTGTTGTCTGTAAGCATTGTACTGATTCTGCTCATTTTCATAGCGGAAGTCTCCATTTCTGTTGTCCCTGTAATTCAATCCCCTTCTCTGGCGACGTTACTTTACCCACTGGTTTCTGTAGTTGTGTCCATGGTTGTATCTCTCTTTATTCCAACCTTGATGGTTCATCTGTTGCATGTATTCATGTCCATTGTATCTTTCTCTAGGAGTTTGGGGTCCATTGTACCTTTCTCTAGGAGTTTGGGGTTCGTACTCAGAGTATCGTTCCCCTCTGTCCTGAGGTCTCTGTTGTTGTCTGTTCTTTTTGTAGGTAACCATAGTCCACTCCTCTTCATCTGTGGGTGGTCTGCCATAGGGGTTGTGTGAATTGTCGACTTCTCTCTTTGTCTCTTCTGTAGAGTTATTCTCATTGGTGTTTTGATTTCTGATGATGTTGAGTTCTCTATTCAGTTTTTTGCTCTTCTTATTGATTATGTCGTCCCTGATTTTGGAGATCTTTTTGTCCAGGTTCTCCTTTCTTTCAAGGATCTCTTTTGTTTCTATTATGTGACCCTCTGGACCAACCAGTTCGTCTTCATTGACCTTAATCTCTATGTCGACCTGGCTCAGGATAGATTCCCTATGCTCAATGATAGCTTCCATGAGGGATCTTGATGCTATGATTAGCACGTCAGACCATTTTTTAATAAATTCTGGGTTATCTGATTGGAAAGCAAAGTCTTTTTTGATCATCAGCCCTTTTGGGATGATATTAAGCTCCAGACACTTTTTTAGGAATATAATTTCAGCCTTATATTTTGTTTCTTGGATTAATAGTCTCTCCAGGTTTTTGAATATGGATGTGTAGTCTAAAGACCCTGATAGGCCTTGATTTGAAGAAGTTGGTGTCTCATTGATCTCTAAGGTGATCTCTCTCCTTAGTGACATAGTAAAGTCCATCTTAATATGTTGTTCTTAGAGTGTTAACCCTTAATAGATAATTACACTAGCTGCTGTAAGGTATGGGGAAGAGATTTATCAGAGCAAATTGGTTTTACTTATAGCGCTTGTGTATAGGGTGACCTGTGGCTCCTGTCTAAAGCGGATCCCCAAAAAAGTCTGCGGTGTATGCTGTAGTATAAATAGACAATAAGATAGGAGCGCCAAAGGAGGCAAGGCCAAAGGTTAAGGGAATAGATGATATAATGTAGTCAATAAAATTAGAATTAGAATTAATCCTCTAAGATGGTGGACCACAAAGATTGTTTTAGTCCTACCTAATGTCTTAATAAATTCGTTAAAAGCGTGGAGTCCAAGCGTTTGGCGCTTTGGATTGGGGGTTAGTGTTTACATGTACTGTGAAGGCATATATAGGTGCAGGCCAATTTATATTATAGTGGAGAATTGCTATATATGGTAATACTAAATGACACAGAACATACGTCTTCCAAATAAAATATCACAGTTTAATACAGTTGTATACAATTCAATACAAGTTACATAAGAAAATATGGATCCATAACAGTGTAAAAAATTGTAAAAAAGTTAAAAAACAATATGGCGGTAAAAATCCTAAAATTCTAAAATAATTAGAAATGGGTGATGTCTATCTAACAAGATCCCCACGTATGTGAGGGGGAGGGCAAACGAAGGTACAGCTGTACAGCATATGTTAAATATTCTAATAGAATAGCAATATAAATATGGCAGTAAAAAATGGCGGTAAAAAAATATATATGATAATAATACACAAATGAACAAATGAGAATCCACAAATGTACAAATAATAATCAAATGATAGTCCACAAATGGGCAAATATGTGGTTAGAAGAAATGTGATCTCTAAACAGACGTGAAGGCAGTCCAAATTAGTGTGAAGTGGTTCAATCCGTGAAAGAACACAAAAAGATGCAATGGTTAATTAAAATAAAGTCCACAAAAATGTTCCAAAGTGTATAATCCTTTTTGAAAAACGTGATGTCTCAAAAAGACAATAGAAAAATATCCAAAATATAAAAATATCCAAAATATGAAAATATATATGTGACTGGTGTGTGCACAAACTGGTGAACGTGATCACTGAAAAACAAAAAATTGTTAAACTTCAAAAAGCTTGTAGTTCTTATTAAAGTGCACAATGATATAAAAATCAAAAAATGTAATGCAAAAATTAGAACAAAAAATAGAAAAAATATATGGAAAGAACTTGGGGAATCCTCAAAACCTGTAAACAAAAAATAACAACATAGTGTGATATTGTTATAAATAAGCAATAATTGAAAAAGGAATAATGCTCACCATATACTTGTCAACGCGTTTTGGCCTGCAGTAGAGGCCTTTCTCAAGACTAACATATGGTGTGGGTGAGCACCAACCTTTATACCTTCTTTCTATCCAATCATAATCTTCCACAAAATTGCGCCAAAATTTTGGCGCCAAAATTTTGGCGCCAAATAATTGTTCTTCCGGGATTGTGACCCGGTAGTGTTACCCCGGAAGTGTCTTATGGACTTTACTATTGTAGTTTGCCCAAATTGAGTAATATAGTAATAAAGGCCTATTTGGTGCTCCTAAAGCATTTATGTGTGACCATTATTTACATTATCTCGGTGTAACACCTTTTCGTTTAGGAGTCTAAACCATTTCCTGTTAGTGGGTGTGTTTGCACCGGATGTGGTATTACGTAACACCGGAAGTCAGGGAATCGTACACTTCCGGTTCGGTCGTGAGACCTTTTGTTGTGTTTAGACCTAGGTCATATTACATTAAAGCGGAAGTGGGGATTTACATACTTCCGTTTTGGTTATTAGACCTTTACTGTTAGTTTCTTCCGGGTAATAATAAGTTTAATATTTTATTTTATGTTTTGAGACTTTGATTGGTTAGAAAATCAATTATAGATTATATTGCCATTATGTGGCTAAATCTAACCTTAGCTCCATAATTGGAGAGAAGAATTTTTTGGAAGGTGTTCTGTTTTTCTATGGCGTACAAAATTCCTTTGGACTTATAGGAATTCTGCCTGCACCTACATGCCTTAAAATCACATATTTAAAATGTCACATATTTAAAATAATATTTTTGATCATATAAAGTCACATATTTAAAATAATATGTTTGATCATAAAAATACTGTGGTATGTAGTATTTGGGTTTAGTTTAAGCATAAGCCCAACCTATGTAGTAGGAGGTGAAGCGAAAAGTTGTTAGATGGTGGAGAATTAGGTCGTTATGTGTGCTGGGTGAGGATTGGAAGATTAGGTTGTATGTTATTAAACACATGGTCAGGTGTCTAATAAATATTTCGATCTAAAGATTGTGGTTCTGTGTGTGGAGGTCTACCATACTATTCCTGTGTGAGACTTTCTGATATTACCGGAGCTATGCAGTAAGTGTAGGTGTGTTGAATTGGACAATAATGTGGCCTGTGTTACTATAGGCTAACAGCATAGTATCACATGTCCTGTGGGTAATGGTTATCTAAAAATTATTGCGGAAACAGTGGAGTAAATTCTCTGATTCGGTCCCTCATGTTTGCTTTTTTAGAGGGGGACTTCCATCAGACCTTGGGGGGATGTCTTTTTCTTTTTGTGTTGTTATTGCTTTAGACTTAGTAGATGGCAAAGGTCTTCCTTATTGTTTAGACCCTTTGGATGAAGACAATCTAAGTCAAAGATCCATCTTGATTCGGCAATCAGGAGTTTTCTTTCATAATTGCCTCCCCTCCAGTTGGGTTTTATTATCTGTATTCCGTAGTATCTTAGGTCCTTGATGTTCCCTCTGTGGTGGATGGAAAAGTGGTTGTATAGGGTAGTGTCGGTGTTGCCATGTTCGATCTGTAATATATGCTCTCGTATTCTGTCTTTTAGGCATCTCGAGGTCTGACCGACATACTGGAGGCCACAGCTACATTGTATTATGTAGATCACACCTTTAGTACTGCATCTTATCAAGTTCTTGATCTCATATTTGTTATTGGAATTGTGAGAGAGGAAGTTCTTGGTCTTCAGTCCCCTTTTGCATGCCTTGCAGCTAGGGCAAGGGAAGAATCCTTTGATGTTTCTCCCTAGAACGTCCTTTACTTGGGCTGTTTGTGGACGGGGAATGCTGGGAGATATTATGTTCTTAAGGTTGTCCGATTTCCTGTATATAAATCTGGGTCTGCTGGATAGTGTTTCTCCTATGATATCGTCATTTTTCAATAAGTGCCAGTGTTTCTCCAGTATTCTTTCGATGGTTCGCCTATTCTCACTGTATTGGGTGATGAAAGCGACATCTATAGAGTTGGTGTTGATGTTAGTTCCCTTCCTCTTATCTCTATATCTGAGGAGCTCCTTGCGGTCTCTACTTCTCACTTCCTCGATATCCTTATTGAGTTTCTCTTCATCATATCCTCTATCCAGGAAACGTGTTTTTAGTTCTTCCGCCTGGCTTTCCCAAAGGTTGTGATCTGAACAGTTTTTCTTAAGTCGTAGTAGCTGCCCCTTGGGAATATTTTCCTTCCATCTGGCATGGTGACAACTTTCATTGTGGATGTAGTTGTTACAATCAACTGGTTTGAAATATGTTGAGGTCTTGAGTTCCCCATTTTCGACTGTTATTTTGAGGTCTAAGAAGGTGATTTCAGTGTCACTAATCTCATGTGTAAATTTCAGGTTGTTGATGTTTTTGTTCATGACATTTAGGGTGTGTTCCAGATCTTCTCTGGAACCTCTCCATATCATGAGGATGTCATCTATGTACCTGTGATAGGAGACCAGGTCCGCGTCGGCTGGGCAAGAGTCCCAGAAAATTTGTTCCCATTTGCCCATGTATAAGTTGGCATAGCTCGGCGTGAACCTGGTCCCCATCGCTGTACCGCACAGCTGTTTGTAAAATTTTACATCATGGGAGAAGTAGTTGTGTGTCAGAATGTAGCTTATCCCTGCTAGGATAAACTCTTTCTGTAGATCGGGTACTGACTCATCTTTTCTTAGGAAGTATTCTACGGCATCTCGTCCTCCCTCGTGGGGTATACTGGTGTAAAGGGAGGTTACGTTGCACGTAACTAGTAGATAACCATCCTTCCATTCTGTTTCCTCCAAGATATTCAGAATCTGTGTGGAGTCTTTCACATAGGATGGTAAATGTGTCACATACTTCTGGAGATTTCTGTCTAGGTATTCAGAGAGATTGCTGGATATGGAACCTATACCTGAGATAATTGGTCTTCCCGGAGGGTTGTGTAGTCTTTTATGGATCTTAGGGAGGTAATAGAAGACTGGAGTTATTGGATGTTCCATGCTGATGTATCTGAATTCCTTGTGGTTGAGGATCTCTTGTCTATGGGCTTCGTCTAGAAGTCTCTCTAGTTCTTTTTTGTAATCTCCTATTGGGTTGTTCCTCATGACTTCATAGGTATCTTCATCTGATAGTATTCTTTTGCACTCTGTGTCATAGTCTTCTTTGTTTAGTATTACGATGCCGCCACCCTTCTCGGCCGGTTTGATGAGTATGTTGCGATTGTTTTCTAATGTTTTGATTGTTTGCATCTGACCCCTCGATAGGTTGTGCTTGTGTCTGGTTAGCTGTTTCTGGCTGATATTCCTCAGATCGCTACAAACCATTGTCTCAAAAGTTTCAATAGCGTTACCCTTACTGGATATAGGGTAAAAAGATGAGGTGGGCTTCAGCTCTGAATGTTGGTAAGGATCTGTGCTGCGCTGGGTATCTTGTCTTGCTTCGATTTCCAAAGGGGATTTCATGAAGTGACGTTTTAAAGTCAGTTTTCTTGTGAATTGTTTGATGTTTACAAAAGTATCAAACTTGTTAAAGCTTTTGGATGGAGCAAACGATAAGCCATAATTAAGAATCGAGTTTTCTTTATCTGTTAGAGTTATATTGCTGAGGTTGTAAATTCCTCTGGGGGTAACCTGCTCCTCTTGATTCTTAGACTTGTTTTTCACTATTCGGCCATTTACTCTCCTTCCGCCCCTCTTTCCTCTGGGGTTTTTCTTTTTTCGATGGGGTTTTGGAGTTCGTCTATGTTGGAATTCTTCCTTTTCATCGAAGGTCTTTCCAATTCTTTGGTCGTGAAATGATGTTCCTCTAAAAAACGTTGTTCAGAGGCTGAGGCTTTCGTTGTGTCATTGTTATTTTCGACATTGGTGTTGGTGGCCTGGGGCAAATTCGTCTGTCTCCTATCCAATTGAATGGACATCTGGTTCTGTGTTGCCTCTGTGGGTCTCGTCTTTTTCATATTGGGCGTATTCTTGTAACCTTGGTACTCTCTCCTGTTGTGGGGAGGATTATGAAATTGATACTCTTGATCGTATTGGTGTGGTTGATTGTTGAATCTATTTGGTGTGTATGGTCCTCCCTCATATCCAAAATTATACTGTCTCCTATCAATTTGTTGAGCATAGTCTCTTCCGTAGTTCGGTCTCTCATGGTTCCTCCATCTTAAGTGATAGTTTTGTCTGTAGCCAGGCTCGGCAGTGTGGTTCCAATATGGTGAGTTGGGACCTCCATTAGGTTGGTGTTGTCTGTAAGCATTGTACTGATTCTGCTCATTTTCATAGCGGAAGTCTCCATTTCTGTTGTCCCTGTAATTCAATCCCCTTCTCTGGCGACGTTGGTTTACCCACTGGTTTCTGTAGTTGTGTCCATGGTTGTATCTCTCTTTATTCCAACCTTGATGGTTCATCTGTTGCATGTATTCATGTCCATTGTATCTTTCTCTAGGAGTTTGGGGTCCATTGTACCTTTCTCTAGGAGTTTGGGGTTCGTACTCAGAGTATCGTTCCCCTCTGTCCTGAGGTCTCTGTTGTTGTCTGTTCTTTTTGTAGGTAACCGTAGTCCACTCCTCTTCATCTGTGGGTGGTCTGCCATAGGGGTTGTGTGAATTGTCGACTTCTCTCTTTGTCTCTTCTGTAGAGTTATTCTCATTGGTGTTTTGATTTCTGATGATGTTGAGTTCTCTATTCAGTTTTTTGCTCTTCTTATTGATTATGTCGTCCCTGATTTTGGAGATCTTTTTGTCCAGGTTCTCCTTTCTTTCAAGGATCTCTTTTGTTTCTATTATGTGACCCTCTGGACCAACCAGTTCATCTTCATTGACCTTAATCTCTATGTCGACCTGGCTCAGGATAGATTCCCTATGCTCAATGATAGCTTCCATGAGGGATCTTGATGCTATGATTAGCACGTCAGACCATTTTTTAATAAATTCTGGGTTATCTGATTGGAAAGCAAAGTCTTTTTTGATCATCAGCCCTTTTGGGATGATATTAAGCTCCAGACACTTTTTTAGGAATATAATTTCAGCCTTATATTTTGTTTCTTGGATTAATAGTCTCTCCAGGTTTTTGAATATGGATGTGTAGTCTAAAGACCCTGATAGGCCTTGATTTGAAGAAGTTGGTGTCTCATTGATCTCTAAGGTGATCTCTCTCCTTAGTGACTTAGTAAAGTCCATCTTAATATGTTGTTCTTAGAGTGTTAACCCTTAATAGATAATTACACTAGCTGCTGTAAGGTATGGGGAAGAGATTTATCAGAGCAAATTGGTTTTACTTATAGCGCTTGTGTATAGGGTGACCTGTGGCTCCTGTCTAAAGCGGATCCCCAAAAAAGTCTGCGGTGTATGCTGTAGTATAAATAGACAATAAGATAGGAGCGCCAAAGGAGGCAAGGCCAAAGGTTAAGGGAATAGATGATATAATGTAGTCAATAAAATTAGAATTAGAATTAATCCTCTAAGATGGTGGACCACAAAGATTGTTTTAGTCCTACCTAATGTCTTAATAAATTCGTTAAAAGCGTGGAGTCCAAGCGTTTGGCGCTTTGGATTGGGGGTTAGTGTTTACATGTACTGTGAAGGCATATATAGGTGCAGGCCAATTTATATTATAGTGGAGAATTGCTATATATGGTAATACTAAATGACACAGAACATACGTCTTCCAAATAAAATATCACAGTTTAATACAGTTGTATACAATTCAATACAAGTTACATAAGAAAATATGGATCCATAACAGTGTAAAAAATTGTAAAAAAGTTAAAAAACAATATGGCGGTAAAAATCCTAAAATTCTAAAATAATTAGAAATGGGTGATGTCTATCTAACAAGATCCCCACGTATGTGAGGGGGAGGGCAAAAGAAGGTACAGCTGTACAGCATATGTTAAATATTCTAATAGAATAGCAATATAAATATGGCGGTAAAAAATGGCGGTAAAAAAATATATATGATAATAATACACAAATGAACAAATGAGAATCCACAAATGTACAAATAATAATCAAATGATAGTCCACAAATGGGCAAATATGTGGTTAGAAGAAATGTGATCTCTAAACAGACGTGAAGGCAGTCCAAATTAGTGTGAAGTGGTTCAATCCGTGAAAGAACACAAAAAGATGCAATGGTTAATTAAAATAAAGTCCACAAAAATGTTCCAAAGTGTATAATCCTTTTTGAAAAACGTGATGTCTCAAAAAGACAATAGAAAAATATCCAAAATATAAAAATATCCAAAATATGAAAATATATATGTGACTGGTGTGTGCACAAACTGGTGAACGTGATCACTGAAAAACAAAAAATTGTTAAACTTCAAAAAGCCTGTAGTTCTTATTAAAGTGCACAATGATATAAAAATCAAAAAATGTAATGCAAAAATTAGAACAAAAAATAGAAAAAATATATGGAAAGAACTTGGGGAATCCTCAAAACCTGTAAACAAAAAATAACAACATAGTGTGATATTGTTATAAATAAGCAATAATTGAAAAAAGGAATTATGCTCACCATATACTTGTCAACGCGTTTCGGCCTGCAGTAGAGGCCTTTCTCAAGACTAACATATGGTGTGGGTGAGCACCAACCTTTATACCTTCTTTCTATCCAATCATAATCTTCCACAAAATTGAGCCAAAATTTTTGCGCCAAAATTTTGGCGCCAAATAATTGTTCTTCCGGGATTGTGACCCGGTAGTGTTACCCCGGAAGTGTCTTATGGACTTTACTATTGTAGGTTGCCCAAATTGAGTAATATAGTAATAAAGGCCTATTTGGTGCTCCTAAAGCTTTTATGTGTGACCATTATTTACATTATCTCGGTGTAACACCTTTTCGTTTAGGAGTCTAAACCGTTTCCTGTTAGTGGGTGTGTTTGCACCGGATGTGGTATTACGTAACACCGGAAGTCAGGGAATCTTACACTTCCGGTTCGGTCGTGAGACCTTTTGTTGTGTTTAGACCTAGGTCATATTACATTAAAGCGGAAGTGGGGATTTACATACTTCCATTTTGGTTATTAGACCTTTACTGTTAGTTTCTTCCGGATAATAATAAGTTTAATATTTTATTTTATGTTTTGAGACTTTGATTGGTTAGAAAATCAATTATAGATTATATTGCCATTATGTGGCTAAATCTAACCTTAGCTCCATAATTGGAGAGAAGAATTTTTTGGAAGGTGTTCTGTTTTTCTATGGCGTACAAAATTCCTTTGGACTTATAGGAATTCTGCCTGCACCTACATGCCTTAAAACTACACCTACATGAACTAAAAACACGTTTCCTGGATAGAGGATATGATGAAGAGAAACTCAATAAGGATATCGAGGAAGTGAGAAGTAGAGACCGCAAGGAGCTCCTCAGATATAAAGATAAGAGGAAGGGAACTAACATCAACACCAACTCTATAGATGTCGCTTTCATCACCCAATACAGTGAGAATAGGCGAACCATCGAAAGAATACTGGAGAAACACTGGCACTTATTGAAAAATGACGATATCATAGGAGAAACACTATCCAGCAGACCCAGATTTATATACAGGAAATCGGACAACCTTAAGAACATAATATCTCCCAGCATTCCCCGTCCACAAACAGCCCATGTAAAGGACGTTCTAGGGAGAAACATCAAAGGATTCTTCCCTTGCCCTAGCTGCAAGGCGTGCAAAAGGGGACTGAAGACCAAGAACTTCCTCTCTCACAATTCCAATAACAAATATGAGATCAAGAACTTGATAAGATGCAGTACTAAAGGTGTGATCTACATAATACAATGTAGCTGTGGCCTCCAGTATGTCGGTCAGACCTCGAGATGCCTAAAAGACAGAATACGAGAGCATATATTACAGATCGAACATGGCAACACCGACACTACCCTATACAACCACTTTTCCATCCACCACAGAGGGAACATCAAGGACCTAAGATACTACGGAATTCAGATAATAAAACCCAACTGGAGGGGAGGCAATTATGAAAGAAAACTCCTGATTGCCGAATCAAGATGGATCTTTGACTTAGATTGTCTTCATCCAAAGGGTCTAAACAATAAGGAAGACCTTTGCCATCTACTAAGTCTAAAGCAATACCAACACAAAAAGAAAAAGACATCCCCCCAAGGTCTGATGGAAGTCCCCCTCTAAAAAGCAAACATGAGGGACCGAATCAGAGAATTTACTCCACTGTTTCCGCAATAATTTTTAGATAACCATTACCCGCAGGACATGTGATACTATGCTGTTAGCCTATAGTAACACAGGCCACATTATTGTCCAATTCAACACACCTACACTTACTGCATAGCTCCGGTAATATCAGAAAGTCTCACACAGGAATAGTATGGTAGACCTCCACACACAGAACCACAATCTTTAGATCGAAATATTTATTAGACACCTGACCATGTGTTTAATAACATACAACCTAATCTTCCAATCCTCACCCAGCACACATAACGACCTAATTCTCCACCATCTAACAACTTTTCGCTCCACCTCCTACTACATAGGTTGGGCTTATGCTTAAACTAAACCCAAATACTACATACCACAGTATTTTTATGATCAAACATATTATTTTAAATATGTGACTTTATATGATCAAAAATATTATTTTAAATATGTGACATTTTAAATATGTGATTTTAAGGCATGTAGGTGCAGGCAGAATTCCTATAAGTCCAAAGGAATTTTGCACGCCATAGAAAAACAGAACACCTTCCAAAAAATTCTTCTCTCCAATTATGGAGCTAAGGTTAGATTTAGCCACATAATGGCAATATAATCTATAATTGATTTTCTAACCAATCAAAGTCTCAAAACATAAAATAAAATATTAAACTTATTATTACCCGGAAGAAACTAACAGTAAAGGTCTAATAACCAAAACGGAAGTATGTAAATCCCCACTTCCGCTTTAATGTAATATGACCTAGGTCTAAACACAACAAAAGGTCTCACGACCGAACCGGAAGTGTACGATTCCCTGACTTCCGGTGTTACGTAATACCACATCCGGTGCAAACACACCCACTAACAGGAAATGGTTTAGACTCCTAAACGAAAAGGTGTTACACCGAGATAATGTAAATAATGGTCACACATAAAAGCTTTAGGAGCACCAAATAGGCCTTTATTACTATATTACTCAATTTGGGCAAACTACAATAGTAAAGTCCATAAGACACTTCCGGAGTAACACTACCGGGTCACAATCCCGGAAGAACAATTATTTGGCGCCAAAATTTTGGCGCAATTTTGTGGAAGATTATGATTGGATAGAAAGAAGGTATAAAGGTTGGTGCTCACTCACACCATATGTTAGTCTTGAGAAAGGCCTCTACTGCAGGCCAAAACGCGTTGACAAGTATATGGTGAGCATTATTCCTTTTTCAATTATTGCTTATTTATAACAATATCACACTATGTTGTTATTTTTTGTTTACAGGTTTTGAGGATTCCCCAAGTTCTTTCCATATATTTTTTCTATTTTTTGTTCTAATTTTTGCATTACATTTTTTGATTTTTATATCATTGTGCACTTTAATAAGAACTACAGGCTTTTTGAAGTTTAACAATTTTTTGTTTTTCAGTGATCACGTTCACCAGTTTGTGCACACACCAGTCACATATATATTTTCATATTTTGGATATTTTTATATTTTGGATATTTTTCTATTGTCTTTTTGAGACATCACGTTTTTCAAAAAGGATTATACACTTTGGAACATTTTTGTGGACTTTATTTTAATTAACCATTGCATCTTTTTGTGTTCTTTCACGGATTGAACCATTTCACACTAATTTGGACTGCCTTCACGTCTGTTTAGAGATCACATTTCTTCTAACCACATATTTGCCCATTTGTGGACTATCATTTGATTATTATTTGTACATTTGTGGATTCTCATTTGTTCATTTGTGTATTATTATCATATATATTTTTTTACCGCCATTTTTTACCGCCATATTTATATTGCTATTCTATTAGAATATTTAACATATGCTGTACAGCTGTACCTTTGTTTGCCCTCCCCCTCACATACGTGGGGATCTTGTTAGATAGACATCACCCATTTCTAATTATTTTAGAATTTTAGGATTTTTACCGCCATATTGTTTTTTAACTTTTTTACAATTTTTTACACTGTTATGGATCCATATTTTCTTATGTAACTTGTATTGAATTGTATACAACTGTATTAAACTTTGATATTTTATTTGGAAGACGTATGTTCTGTGTCATTTAGTATTACCATATATAGCAATTCTCCACTATAATATAAATTGACCTGCACCTATATATGCCTTCACAGTACATGTAAACACTAACCCCCAATCCAAAGCGCCAAACGCTTGGACTCCACGCTTTTAACGAATTTATTAAGACATTAGGTAGGACTAAAACAATCTTTGTGGTCCACCATCTTAGAGGATTAATTCTAATTCTAATTTTATTGACTACATTATATCATCTATTCCCTTAACCTTTGGCCATGCCTCCTTTGGCGCTCCTATCTTATTGTCTATTTATACTACAGCATACACCGCAGACTTTTTTGGGGATCCGCTTTAGACAGGAGCCACAGGTCACCCTATGCACAAGCGCTATAAGTAAAACCAATTTGCTCTTATATATATATATATAGAGGCAAAAAGAGTCAGTTGCACACTCACGAACAGTTCTCCAAGGGCCAGGGTGCTAGAGTATGTGAAATGTAGCAAAGTAGAAAACAAATAGTTTAATCGGTAACGTTTCGGGGAATGCTCCCCTTCATCAGACCCATGTAAACATATATAAATACATATGCACACACATTCATACACATATATATATATATATATATATATATATATATATATATATATATATATATATATATATATATATATATACTAGCAGTTGCCCGTGGCTTCGCTCGTTTGAATTTTGTGATTTGTAAAAAAAACAAAAAACTGACCACTCGCAATAACGTGTGCCCTCACGTGTGTGCCCGTTAGGGTTGCACACTCGCTCACATGAACTTCTTGAGTTTTTGTTAAAGGGACACTGAACCCAAATTTTTTATTTTGTGATTCAGATAGAGCATGATATTTTAAGCAACTTTCTAAAGTACTCCTATTATAAAATGTTCTTCTTTCTCTTGGCATCTTTATTCGAAATGCAAGAATGTAAGTTTAGATGCCGGCCCATTTTTGGTGAACAACCTGGGTTGTCCTTGCTGATTGGTGGATACGTTCATCCACCAATAAAAAAGTGCTATCCAGAGTCCTGAATAAAAAAAAAAGCTTAGATGCCTTATTTTTCAAATAAAGATAGCAAGAGAACGAAGAACAATTGATAATAGGAGTAAATTAGAAAGTTGCTTAAAATTGTATGCTCTATCTGAATCACAAAAGAAAAAAATTGGGTTCAGTGTCCCTTTAATTCTTAGTGTTTCTCATAATCTAAATACCAATTTTCACGTCTGTAACATCTTTGGTTTTTGAGATAAAGGTATCCTCATAATTCAGCTCCCCCTTAAGTGGATTATGGGGAAATAGTAAAAAATGTATTGATTTATTTTTTAAAGGAGAATGTAAATACCAGTTTTCACATCTGTAACATCTTTGATTTTTGAGATATAAGTATCCTCATAAATCCCCCCCCCCTTTTTATCACCCTTAAAGGGACATGAAACCCAAAAATTTTCTTTCATGATTCAGATAGAGAATATAATTTTAAACAACTTTCTAATTTACTTCTATTATCTAATCTGTTTCATTCTCTTGGTATCATTTGTTTAAAGAGCAGCAATGCACTAATGGTTTCTAACTAAACACATGGGTGAGCCAATCACCATCAATATATATATGCATCCACCAATCAACAGCTAGAACCTAGGTTCTCTTATGCATTTTATGCAAAGGATAACAAGAGAAGGAGGCAAATTAAATAATAGAAGTGAATTGGAAAGTTGTTTGAAATTGTATTCTCTGTCTGAATCATGAAAGACAAATTTTGGGTTTCATGTCCCTTTAAGTGGATTTTTGGGAAATTGTAAAACACGTGTTTCTTTATTTTTAAAGGAGAATGTAAATACCATTTTTCATGTCTGTAACATCTTTGGTTTTTGAGATATAGGTATCCTTATAAATCACTACCCCCCCCTTTCACTCCCCTTAAATGGATGTTTGGGAAATGTTAAAACGCGTATTTCTTTATTTTTAAGGAGAAAGCAAATACCAAATTTCACATCTGTAACATCTTTGGTTTTTTAGATATAGGTATCCTCATAAATAGCCCCCCTTTTGATGCCCTTAAGTGGATTTTTGGGAAATGGTAAAACATGTGTTTCTTTATTTTTCAAGTAGAATATAAATACCAATTTTCACATCTGTAACATCTTTAGTTTTTGAGATATAGGTATCCTCATAAATCAGCCCCCCTTCTTTGGACCCCACTTAAGTGGATTTTTCGGGAAATGTTAAAAAACGTGTTTCTTTATTGTTAAGGGTGAATCTAAATACCAATTTTCATGTCTGTAACATCTTTGGTTTTTGAGATATAGGTATCGTCATAAACCAGCCACCCCTTTTGACCCCCCCTTAAGTGGATTTTCAGGAAATGTTAAAACACGTATTTCTTTATTTTTAAAGTAAAATCTAAATACCAATTTACATGTTTATAACATCTTTGGTTTTTGAGACAAAAGTATCATCATAAATCAGCCCTCCCTTTTGACCCCTCTTAAGTGGATTTTAGGGAAATGGTAAAACCAGTGTTTCTTTATTTTTCAAGAAAAATCTAAATCCCAATTTTCACGTCTTTAACATCATCGGTTTTTGAGATATGGGTAGCCTCATAAAAAAAAATAACCCCCCTTTTTCACCCCTTAGGATGAGTCAGTCATTCAGTCCTTACACAACCAATTATATTACACCCAATGGGACGTGGTGCTAGACAATTCTTAATCACCACTCCCCAGTGCATGGAAAATCCAAAAATAGAAATGATAAAGAAAAAAGACAAATAAGCTATTCTTAACCAGCACAAGTGTATTAGTAAGGATCAAAAAATTATATATACTATATGCTATGGCAGAGAAACACAAGATACAAAAATTATACATATAATAAGAAAAAAAGTGTACAAAAATAATAATAATAAGCAATGGCAACATAAAAGTTCATAGGAGTCCCACAAGGTAAGGACCACAAAAAAAACAGCATATTGTTAGTGGGTACGAGGCTTATATCCAAAACTATAAAGTAAGTTTATGGATGTTATGTGAGGCAAAGCAAGCCATAAATAAACCTATTGACAAGGCTTTAAGTCCATATAAGATGAAGCAGCATAGTAGAATAGCAATTCTGAAAAAAATGAGGTACATAGGCAGGAGGTGAATTAAACCGCAATTTAAATCAAAGGCTCTGTAACCAATAGGGGCGACTCTCCCAAGAAATTACTTGGTGTCAAATTGAAGTCCGCTCTTCGCCTAACAGGCATAACTCGGACTCCCCTTACAAAGTTCAATAAAGCTAGTCAGGCCAAACAAGTTGGACAATGAAAACAGACCCTCTTCCACTGTTTTGCGGCCTTCTGTTCGTTGAACTAGGTATCCAGTACCGGTGAAGTTAGGGCACCTAGTGGTAATCCATGCCCTTTCTGCTGTTTGTACTTGCTGCTCGAATAGTTCAGATTTGGACAAGTAGGGCAATTTTCACTTGAAGCTCCAAGACGATTCAGAGGCGGAAAGCTGTAGTCCTTCTGGCTTGTCAGACCAAACAGCTAAGTGCGTTTCACCTGTGGGTCAGCGGGCTTCTTCTGGCTGAATTGCCACACTTATTTTATTTGTACACTTTTTTGATTGTCTCAGTCAGGTGCTAATGATGGCTCAGAGCCGGGGCTTCATGTTACATGCGGTGACGTCACGCGCAATGACGAAGTATGGCTCCTGATATTATATTTGTAATCCCATGATCCCATGATCACCTAGATCATTTGGTTACAAATTACCAATGGTAGAGGGATGCTTTTTATGAAAAATGTATAATATTTTTATTATCAGCCTTTTGGCCTGTGTGTTAGGTGAGCAAGCATCTTCTTTGCTCAGCTCTCCCCATAGTCTAAAATCCTTTCATTTTTGCTGCAAAAAGCTTATTTTTTGCAGTAAAATGTATATCTTTTATTTCTAGCAGCATAATTTCTTTGAAAATATCTTTATTTTTGTTAAGAGAATTATGGCTAAGCGTCTGATAAGTGCTGAGGAAGCAGCTGAGATTCTTATGAACTTAAACTCTGATTCCTTCTCTGATGACACATCTGCTGCAAAAGATTCTGACAGCAACTTTTTCCCTGGGCTGTCATCATATAGTGACAGTTCAAGTAAGACAGATGAACCAACTGAGCCACAGCATGGCCGCAGACAGTTCAGAGCTGTCAGTTCTCATGGCAGAGGGATGGCAACAACATCCGCAGTGGCCCCACAGCATACTGTGGGAGCCATGGGAATAGGGGATGTTGCAACAACATCTGCAGTGGCCACACAGCCTACTGTGGGAGTCAGGGGCATGGGGGATGTTGCAACAACATCCACAGTGGCCGCACAGCATACTGTGGGAGTCATGGGCAGGCCTGTTCCAAGCTACAACTGGTCCTCCCCTAATTTGGTTCAGCCAGTATTGCCTCCATTTACTGGCAATTCTGGCCTCTTGGTGGGCACTGCAAATTTTGAACCCATCAACTACTTTCAGTTGTTTGTGGTTGATGAGTTCTTAGAATTTATTGTTCAGCAGACAAATCTGTATGCTGAGCAATTTTTTCAAAATTCTGGTGCAGAGCTGAGCCGCCATGCCAGAGCACATCGATGGACTGCGACCAATTTGCAAGAGATGAGGAAATTCTGGGGCCTCACTCTGCTAATGGGGATTGTGCAAAAGCCAAGCATAGCCTCATATTGGTCAAAGCAGTCTACTCAGATGACCCCTATCTTCCCTGCTACAATGAGCAGGGACAGATATATCTTATTGCTCAAGTTTTTGCATTATAATAATAATACAAATGCTCAGCTATGGGACAACCCAGAACATGACCGATTGTTTAAAATAAGGCCTGTTCTTGACAATTTATTGGCAAGATTTCAAGAGTGCTATACTCCAGGCCAGAACATATCGGTTGATGAATCCTTGATCTTATATAAGGGACGTATTGTTTTTAAACAATACATTCCTTCTAAGAGAGCTTGCTATGGAATTAAGCTGTATAAGATGTGCGAGAGCTCTAGTGGATACACCTATCGTTTTAGGGTATACACTGGCAAGGATTCTGTTCTAGCACCCCCTGACTATCCCTCCTCCCTTGCTGCAAGTGAAAAAATAATGTGGGACTTACTCCACCAAATATTTAATAAAGGTTACCATGTATATGTGGATAACTTTTACACTGGTGTGCCATTATTTAAATTGCTATATAGCAAGGGCACTGTTGCATGTGGCACAATCCGTGCCAATCGCAAAGGTTTTCCGACACATGTTCAGAAAGCAAAATAGAGGAGAGACCTCAGCTTTGCACTCTGATGATCTGCTAGCTGTGAAATTCACAGACAAGAAGGATGTGCATCTTCTAACCACTATACATGATGAGAGCACATCACCTGTTTATGTCAGGGGGCAGAGCACTCCAACTTTGAAACCCATATGTGTCCTGGATTACAATCAGCATATGGGAGGGATAGATAAGACTGACCAGATGCTTGAACCATACTCTTCTTCTCGCAAAGCATATACATGGTACAAGAAACTGGCAGTCCACTTGATACAATTGTCAATGCTTAATGCATTTGACCTGTATCAGGCTACCCAAGGAAGAGGGCTACGTTTCCTGAAATTTCAGGAATCTATTATTAAAAGCCTTCTCTCCTCAGGGGATATTCCAGTAACTGGGCCAAGTGAGGAGAATGCAAGGTTGCATGGCCATCACTTTGCTGCGTATATACCAGCTACTGAGAAAAAAACTTTCCCTAGTAGAAGGTGTAGAGTGTGCTTTCAGCATGGACGTCGTAAAGAGACCCGTTACTACTGTCCAGACTGCCCCTCTAAACCAGGGCTATGCATTCCAGAATGCTTCCGTATTTATCATACTATGGAAACATACTAGCTGCATACCCTCACAACCCCAGGAGGCTCTGAAATGCAGATACATGTCCCAGGTTGAGGCTTACGCCTGACCAGCCCAGTGCCCTGGTTGAGGCTTACGCCTGACCAGCCCAGTACCCTGGTTGAGGCTTACACCTGACCAGTATAGTGCCCTGGTTGAGGCTTATGCCTGACCAACACAGTGCCCTGGTTGAGGCTTATGCCTGACTAGCCCAGTGATTGAGTTGCCCCTAGCAAAAGGTACGTATGAAGGGAGATATGAAAGGTGTGTGACTGGCCAGTGGTAGGGGTTGTGTTTCTGTGAGTGAATAAAGATACCAAAGGTGTGTGTAGGGTCAGTAGTAGGGATGAAAGTCTTGATGTATGTAGGGGTGTGTGCTTCTGTGAGTGAATCAGACATGAAAGGTGTGTGAATGGTCAGAAGAAAGAAAACATATTTTCTAATCAAAGTCCCATATTCCATGAATATTTGTGCACTCCACTTTTGTGCTAGAAGTACATATTGCCCCTTATTTGATGCGTCAGGGGGTATACTTTCTACAAAGGTGTACTTTATGTACCATAATTTAACTTCCCAGGTGGCTAGAGCTGTTTAAGTGCAGACATGGCAACCTTGAAAATCATATTTAAAATTGTCTTTAAACATTTAGAGGTGATGTCTGCAGTTTAACAGCTGTAGACACCTGGGAATTTAAGATACAGTATACAAGGTACACAGTTTTGGAAAGTACACCCATTGGTGCATCAAATGAGGGGCTGCATGTATTGCTAGCACAAATTTGTAGTGCGTAAGACATAAATGAGCATGTCACTTTGCTTAGAAAAAAATATTTTCTAATCAAAGCACCATATTCCATGAATATTTGCGCACTCAACTTTTTGTGCTAGAAGTACATACAGCCCCTTATTTGATGCCTCAGGGGGTGTACTTTCTACAAAGGTGTACTTTATGTACCCTAATTTAACTTACCAGGTAGATAGAGCTGTTTAACTGCAGATATGGCAACCTTGAAAATCTTATTTAAAAATTGTTTTTAAACATTTGGGGTGATGTCTATAATTAGATAGCTGTAGCCACCTGGGAATTTAAGATACAGTATACAAGGTACACAGTTTTGGAAAGTGCACCCCTTGGCGCATCAAATGAGAGGTTGTGTGTATTGCTAGCTCAAATTTGGAGTGTGTAAGATATAAATGAACATGCCGCTTTGTTTATTTTTTTTTATTTTTTTACAAGTGTGATATTCGCTTATTAGTTGCACACTTCAGATATGTGATACAAATAAGACCTCATTTGATGCAGCTGGGGTGTAGTTTCTAAAAATATATAGTTTTGTTGTCATATCTTAATTTCCCAGGCAGCTAAAACTGTTTAGTTGCTGGCAACAATAAATTAAATTTAAAGGTGTTTTTTGTTAAGGTCTATCAAATTGACACGTCGGCAATAAAACAGTAGAAAAACATAGTAAAATGTTCTCAATTTCTGCTTATTTTAGACAGGTTACCTACTGCAATTATTTAGCAACACCGGTTTTGATGAAAGAGTTTAGAAAAATAAAATTACAAAACTAATTTTTATTGATTGTGGAGTACAAAAATACACTTTTTTCATATTTTATGCTTTATTTTTAAAACCTGTTGAGACATATACATATAATAATGGTATATTTGGAATCTGCTAGGTTTGCTGAAAAAAACAATATATAGTTTGTATAGTTTATTCACACAAACTTTACTTCTAAAAATGTTTAAACGTGAACTGCAACAAAAAGCTCAAAACTAGCTCAGCACTCAGGTGGGAAATGGTTTAGCAGCCAAATGGTTAAATGTATGATTTTTGTATACATATCAGGGTATCTTGTCTTCCTCTGCCATAGCATATAGTACTGTATATATCATTTTTTGATCCTTACTAATACCCTTGTTCTGGTTAAGAATTGCTAATTTGTCTTTTTTCTTTATTTTATATATATACTGTATATATACAGTATATATAGTATATATATATATATATATATATATATATATATATATATATATATATATATATATATATATATATATATATACATATATATATATATATATATATATATATATACTGTATATATTAATATATATATATATACCGTATATATTAATATGTATATATATATATATATATATATATATTTATATATATATATGTACGTATCTCAATGTTAAAGCCTTTTGACTGCCTTTTATTTCCTCAAAACATAACAACTGAGACCTCATATCATTGAGCCCTTATAACTTTTTTGTGCAATTTTTTTTTAAATAATTTTTACTAGACAGTGTTATTATGAGTGCAACTGTACGTTGTAATGCATTTTTTTTGTGTTTTGTTAAACTTTTTTGTTTTGTGAAACAGTTAACCAGAACTTTGAGGACACGGTAATCATGCAGACATAAATCTCGATTGCGCTCACTCGTTCATGTTTTCTTCCAACTTGTAATACGAGAAGTAAACCTGACGCGAGCAAAAAGCTGCAAGAAAACTCTTTATGCTCGCTTGTACCTGTTAACGAGCCACTCTTAATTTAGCCCATAATGGTTAGTAAAATTACTGCTATTATTCTCTTTAATATAAATATGTTTGCTTCCATTTATGCGTAGAGTGTGTAGTTATTCGCCTTTCTTTGGGCTCGATTCTGAGTGACAGTTGCATGCAAGCGAAAAAGGGGTTTATCGAGGCTCTTTGCGTGCATCGGTAGAAGCAAGCAAAAAAGTAAATGCATTCGCTTGAGCCCAATTAAATTTACCATGCACCTGAATGGCTTAACTTCAGAACTCTGTATACCTGTTACGCGAGACAACAAAGTTGCACAAAAAACATTAAAAATACTTTTAAAAGCACAGTTACACTCATAATAACATCTAATAAAAATGAACCTAGAAACTAGATAAGTTTGTACTTTTAAGAAATATTGGACATACTTGTTGGGCCTATGGTTCTTATCTGCCATCAAAATCTATTTTTCGAAGTTTCTATAACTAAATAAAAAATAAAAATAAAAAACTAGTGTATAAATGATTATAAAATAACACAAGTAGCTTAACTCTTACATGGAATGACGTCTGCTAATATAACAGTTTTGCTCTACAAATTGTAAGCATTTAAGGCCCACATAGCTCAAATGTGTCATATGAATACAAACCCATCTTTAAAAAGTAAAAGCATGTTGTAAAAGATCTTAAAGAGAGAATTAATTATGCTACTTTTAACATTGGGCAGCAGTAAATTTCCTTAGCTGTCTAAATTCAAAAGGAATTAATTGTTCTGTCTTGCTATGTACAGAGCTAGGAAAATGTCACTAAACTTAGCAGCCTCTGACAAGAAACCTCCCCACAGTCTAAACAAGAATGAATACAATAAATAAGTATTCTGAATATTGACAACCACTAGAGAACTTTACTTATTAGACAATGAGAAAGATTTATGCCCAGCAGTATATATGAGAAACAAAAAGTCCAGGCAAACATACAAAGCTGAATAATGTAAAAGCCAATTTAATTGTGTGAAACTATTAATTTAGATGGTAAATGGATTTATTCTTTACTTGCTGTTTTTTTTTTATTTCTTAATTCTAGAAAGGTACATATTGCTTGCTTGTTTGTACAGTTATTCATCCAGCTTCTATAGAATAGTTTATTACTACAATAATTATAAAACACAGCAATGTTTAAAGGGTATAGTTACCTGCATGTACAAATTGCAAGCTCTTAAAGGGACACAAACCCTTTTTTTTCTTTGTGATTCAGACAGAATCAAAAGGTTTACAATTTACTTCTATTATGAGATTGTGCAGAACATTGCAATGTGAACTATTTACAGTAAATATACATGAATACATTTGAATATTGCATACATATGCTTTAACATGTTTTATCTACTTGCAAAGGGGCTCCGACGCACATACACACACACATATATATATATATATATATATATATATATACAGTATATATATATATATATATATATATATATATATATATATATATATATATATATATATAAATGTGTGTATATATGGGTACATATGTATTTATTTGTTTATATGTGTATATATGTCTGTAAATACTGTACATATATACACATATAGATACATATTTACACATATACACACACACATATATAAATATATATATATATATATATATATATACACACACACATCTGTATAAATGTATATGTATGTATCTCAATGTTAAAGTTTTTTGCCAGCCTCTAACTTTGAGCTTTTATAGCATCTCTGTGCAATAATTTTTTTTTTATTATTGTTTTTATTAGATGGTACTATTATGAGTGTAACTATACTTTGTAATGTATTTTTGATGTGTTTTGTGAAACTTTTTATTGTTGTGATACAGTTAACGACAGCTCTGAGATAGCGGTAATCATTCTAGCGTAAATCACTAAAGTGTAATTATGTGAATAGGTGAAAACCCACCTATTCAGAGAGGCTTACCATCTCTCATCCTAACCAAACTCAAACTAATACATGAACTGCCTAACTCACTGCTGCAACTACAACCGATGTGACAAGCTACCCCAACCTTATGTCTCTGCACCCTAAACCTGTAGAGGTGAGCTCTTCGGAGCAGGGCCCTCTTCCTCCTGTACTAGATTTATTTAGTTTTGTTATTTTTTTTATTTTATCACAAATCCTTGTCATTGTATACCCCTATCACTGCACCCAGCGCTATGGAATTTGGCGGCGCTATACAAATAAATAATAATAATACTAATAATAATAAAATCACTATTGTGCTCAAGTGATCGCAATTGCGCTCAACTTGTAAAATGAACGCAATTTTACCTGTGAGCAAACAATCGCAAAAACACACATGGCAACTTATCTGCTCCATTCGTAATCCAGTCCTTAAATAGTTAATCACTAAATAACCAATCGGTTGGTGGTAGGGATCAGTTTTAAATGTGATCCTTCCTACCAAGTTATCATTGGATAATCTGTTAACCAATACTGATTGCCATTTATTCCACATAATAGGTGGGTGAAAATGAATATCTGCAAAATGATTCTTAGAGGAATGAAAGAAAGCTAGTTGCTAAATCTATAAGAATCCAAAAATTGACCATACAGATTAATGAATAAAGTAGATACATTATTTTCACATATTTTTTGTTTCATTTATTTATTTATTAATTCATATTTAGAAAATGATAAATGAACAAGACAAACAATTTATTTGACTTCCTCATACATGCCTCAAATATAATATCTAAGGCTAACAAGGCTTTATCAGTGTTGAAACTGAACTTGGCCTGTATTCACTTTCTGATCTTTGGAAGGTTTCACAGTAATGTCCTTTTTGTTTGAGGTCCTGGAAAATTTCCTGGCAGCTGGTAGAGAAAACTGCTAGAGATACTCTTTTCCCCCAAACTCATTTGTGATGAGAAATGGGGAAATGAGGCTTTTCCTGCATGAAGATGAGGGACTGATATGCTGGGAGCCATAGACTGCATATGTGCTACATGGTTTTTGTCATTTTAAAAAAGAGTAGCTTACAAGGACTAATGCCCTGGTTCACTCAGTCAAAGAAAGTTCAAATGGTTGAAATCATATCATGTGCATCATCAAGGCTGACTCTAGACATTGTGCTGAATGGGTCTGAGAAGCATATGACACCCCCATAGTAAAATTACTGACTAACATATAAACCCACTAGCCTGGCCACCCCCTTTACTAAGCCTGCATGCATGCAACCAATGCTTATGCAAAATTGTGCAATAAGTGGGAAAGTACTTAGAGCTAGTTGTTTGTCCCACCTTAAATGTCGCCCCTGACTGGCTCTGTGTCTTTGTGCATAATAAGGTTATGCTGCTGGGAGCCTGGGACTTAACCCACAGAGACAGAGGACATGAACTGTGTGAGTCTGACAGTATACCATGTGTTGCACTCAGGGCCGCCATCAGGGGGTGACAGGGGTGACTCCTGTCAGGGGCCCAATAGGCCAGGGGGCCCCATGAGGCAAGAACTTTTTTTTTTTTTTTTTTTAAATTTTGGCAGCCACCAGTGGGTACTACAGCAGAGTGCTAATTGAGCATGGGGAATGTTATTACAAGGAGTAAAGTATTAGCATTTGAGAGGATTTCTGAGTGTGCACTAAACCACTATGCACAGAGACAGACTTGGCACTTTGTTTGTACAGTGTGTGCCTGAGTCAGACGGCAGATCACTTTCATTTGCAGAGGAGGTAGGAATTACTTAGCAAATGTTTTTATTTCTTTGTGCAATTTCGGATTGTAACTTCAGTGTGGTAGTAGTTGTATGGTGGGGCCAGGGGTCCATAAAAACAATTTTTTTTAGAAGCAGTGTGTTTATGATTATTTGACAATGCTGTAGAAATTCTATATTTAAAACCATGCAGAAATGTGTATGTCTGTGTTTTCTGTGGATGACTCTGTGAGGGTGTGTGTTTTATGTGGGTGTCTCTGTGAGGGTGTGTGTATGTCTTTGTGTGTTTTCTGTGGATGTCTCAGTGAGGGTGTGTGTATGTATGTCTTTCTGTGTTTTATGTGGTTGTCGCTCTGTGTGTGTATGTCTTTGTGTGTTTTCTGTGGGTGTCTTTGTGTGTGTGTGTGTGTGCGTGTGTATGTCTTTGTGTGTTTTCTGAGGCTGTCTCTGTCGGTGTTTCCTTGGGTGTATGTGCAAGTTTGTGTGTGTGTGTCCATTGTCTGTTCCTTTTTAGGACATTTTTACCTTACTACTGATTATTCAAATCTTTCTACAGACTTTGAGACTGAGACCTTTCCGGAAGTCACCAATCCACCATTTAACCTTTAAATTATTGTTTAGGCAGTTCAGGGCCCTTCCTTTCAGCCACTGCATGCTGTTGGCATCATTTAGTTGGCATCTTCCTTTCCAAAAAGAACTCCATATTTTGTTTTCTAAATCTCCTTTTTTTTATTATAAAACTGTAGTTTACCTCATTACTTGTCAGGTCAATGTAAACAAGTGCTGAGTGTCTGTTTGGGTCTCTGTGTCTGAGTGTGTTTCTTTGCGTGTCTGCTAGAGTGTCTATATGTGAATCCTTATGTGTGAGTGTTTCAGTGTATGAATGTGTCTGTGTGTTTGTATGTTACTACCTTTACAACATTTCCAAGTTTAAATAGACACTTAAAGGGATATTAAACCCAAAATTGTTCTTTCATGATTCAGACAGAGAATACAATTTTAAACATTCCAAATTACTTCTATTACCTAATTTGCTTCATTCTTTAAATATCCTTCATTAAAGAAATATCAATGCACATGGGTGAGCCAATCACATGATGTATCCATGTGCAGCCACCAATCAACAGCTACTGAGCATATCTAGATATGCTTTTCAGGAAAGAATATCAAGAGAATGAAGCAAATTAGATAATAGAAGTACATTACAAAATTGTTTAACATGATATTCTCTATCTGAATCATGAAATGAAAAAATTGGGTTTAAAGTCCCTTTAAGAATAACGTGCATATACGTTTTAGTCACTTGGTCAAAAATTGCACATGTCAAAGGAGGAGGGGGGGGGCCTGATCAATGGTTAAGTCAGGGGCCCCAAAATTTCTAGTGGCGGCCCTGGTTGCACTCACAGAAACAGCAATAGTTTGCACTATACACACTTAAATGTTTACTGAAAAAGAAAATGCCTGTGTGTGCATTTGCATTATAGAGTGTTGTATGCTTCTTGCAATGAACAGCACAAGTGCAAAATCGTGGGCCTAATACAAACATATAGCTATTCATCTAAAAGCACTTATCAAACCCCAAGCTAAAATAGAAACATTACACAATCTTACCATTTTCTTAGTGCAAACATCCATCTTCCTGACACACTACATCAGAGCCACACAAGATTATCTGAAAAACAAGAAGGAACTCAAGTTATTCCTCTAAACTGGGCTATTCTAAGCCACATTAGTCACCACTATTTTCTCTTCTAGAGATAATACTCATCTCCATTATTTTTATAGGTTTTTGTATACTCTGTATTCTTGTAATTGTTTCCTTAGATTTGTTTTTTTTTTTGTTTTTTTGTTTTTTAATTTTTAAAAGTTTTTATTTGAAAAGTTGCACATACATAAAGAACCCAACATCTCATCGGGTATAGACAGATACATGAAGAATATCTCTTTTATATCTAAAAGTCCATCTTTCAAAAGTCTCTGTAGCTGATTCGGGTATGTCAAAACGACTTGAACAAAACATATAAACATTTTCTCTTAATTCGGGCATATAGTTTAGAAATAGTTCAGTTTTGCATCAGCGTCCTTGTTATATGCCCTCGTAACCAAAGTTTGAGTATATTTATGTATAATTTCCATGTACTTATCAAAACTAATTAGCAATTGTGTTAGGTCTCTATCATGACAAGGATATTTAAATATAAAGGAAGAAAAAAAAAAAAAAAAAGAAAGAAGGAAAAAAGGAAGCAATTACAAAAAATCAACAAATAACATAGACCATTAACTCGTATGATCAACAATTACAATACTTTCTAATATATGTTTCAACTATGCCCGGGGTAGCTCGGAGGCCCATGTCTTATGATTTTTCTCTATTTAAATTAATAGCTTGTATAACATTCCGCTAGTTATTATTCACCCAATGATCACAGGACACTAGAGTGAGATCTAAAGGGGAGCTGTGTTTTTTTTAAAGCCCTTGTCTAAAACAGTCACTGTCTGCTGTCTGTTAAGGTATTTCAGCAAATTTGTATTGTTCCCATAAGAAAACAACATCGTGATATATATTTAATCTATTATGAGAGAAATAAAAGAACCGTTCCATTTTAATTATGAATTCCACTTGTTTTTTCCAATTATCAAGAGAAGGGATTTGCGGGGATTTCCATAGTCTTGGAATCAATCTTTTGGCTGCATTAATCATAATCTGAATTAGAATACGTCGTAATTTACAAGGGACGTTGGAGAGATCATTAAAAATTGCCAGATTTGGAGAGAACTCTAGTCTAAGGCCCGTAGCCTTCTCCATTTCTTTATAGATAGCTCTCCAGAACTGACGTATGTGTACACAGTCCCACCAGATATGACACATATTGCCCTCTATCTCACAACCCCTCCAACACTTATTACTAGCAGACCTAAACATATGTTTCAATCTGTTGGGTGTTAGATACCACCTCAGCAAGACCTTCAGGTTAGTTTCTAGACAGTGAGATGAGTGTGAGGATTTAGCCGTGAAGGAAAACCAACGTTTCCATTGCTGGGTGGAAATTTGCGTATTCATCTCTTTTTCCCATCTCTGTGTGTAAATGGGTCTGGTCGGGATGTGTATGTCTCTGATATGTTTGTAAATGGTGGAAATAATTCCTGTCAATACTGGAGACGTACCTAAACATAGTGACTCAAATGCAGTTGGTGCTCGCAAAAAGTCTGTTCTATTTTTATGTGTTGATATGTAATATCTAATCTGGTGATAAGTATACCACGACTGGAAATAATTATAACCTTGCTCCAGTAGAACCTGTCTGCTGAGTAATTTTCCATCTTTTACTAGACTATATATCGGAATTAAATTCTCCAAATTGCTCGTTTCACTATGAGTCCATCTACCCCCAGGTCTACTTTCTTCTAATTCTTTATTACATATCAGTGTAGTCAATGGTGCGTAAGGTGTGGATATCTTAACGAATCTATTTCTATAGTATAGCCAAGTGGACCAGGTCTCATTACAAATGTTATAAGGTTTGCTTATATTCAGCAAAGTTGCTGAGATTGATGGCGCCCAGCATATTCCACTCATATGTGGTATATTTAATACTTGACTCTCTAACTGGACCAGTTTTTTGTGGGAGAACTTATTATGTCTACACCAGTCCACTACTCTACTCAAGGAAATAGCTGCTTTATACCAGTGTAAATTAGGGACTCCTAGGCCGCCTCCCTCTCTGGGGGTGTAGATAGTGCTCTGTGGAAGTCTAGGTGGTCTTCTCTGCCAGATATACGAGTTTAATATTTTCTGTAAGGTATGTATGTCTTTAGTTACATTCCCTATAGGCAGTGCCTGAAGAAGATATAAAGCTTTTGGTAATACAATCATTTTAGCTGCCGAGATTCTTCCCAACCACGATATATTTTGCTTTGGTAACCATCTAGAGGTCAGAGATTGAAACTCCGTTATGAGTCTCCCATAATTTAATTTACGCAGTTGACTTTCATCTGAAGTTAAATAAATGCCCAGATATTTTAATGATGCGGGGTTAATTTTAAATGGGCTAGTTAGTTCTATGTCTCTCAGCAAATCCTCTGAAATATTAATCGGGTACACTTCAGATTTCACTGAATTAATTAAAAAATTGGATACTTCCCTATATTTTAATAGTTCCACTTGAGCTTCTTTTAAAGAAGCCTTCGGGTTGGACAAGGACATTAGCACATCGTCCGCAAACATAGCTAGTTTATAAGATGTATTATTGATTTCTATTCCTACAATATCTGGATTATTACGAATACGACTCGCTAGGGGTTCCAGTGATAGTACAAAAAGCAGGGGGGACAATGGACACCCCTGTCTTGTTCCATTACGGATTTCGAAGGCGTCCGACAGCTGACCATTGACCCTCACCTGTGCTGATGGGTCAGAATACAGGGCTAGAATTTGGGAAATAAATTTAGAAGGGAAGCCAAATTTAATTAGAGTGGAGTGTAAAAAGGTCCAGTCCAGCCTGTCGAACGCCTTCTCTGCATCTGTGGAGAGGAGGACAGTTGGGGTTTTAGTAGTTTTAATATGGTCTATCAAGGTAACTACCTTACCAACATTATCCCTAGCTTCTCTACCTTTTACGAATCCTACCTGGTCTTCGTCCAATAATTTAGGTAATAAATCGTTCATTCTAGTCGCCAATATCTTGGCATATATTTTTAAATCCACATTCAATAATGAAATAGGTCTAAAATTAGCTGGTGTTGTGGACGGCTTCCCAGGCTTAGGAATAACTGTTATATGGGCTTGGAGCATAGTATCTGGAAAACCATCTTGGTCAGAGATAGAATTGAACAGACGCTCCAAATGTGGACTCAATTGGGACCTAAAAGTTTTATAATATCGATCAGTAAAGCCATCTGGCCCCGGGGCCTTATTAGGCTTCAAATACATGATTGCCTTTTGAATCTCCTCTGCACTAATATGTAATTCTAATGATTGTACGTCCTCTTCTGATAATTTTGGGAGGACTATATCTTTCAGATATCGCGCGCATTTCTCGCTATGGGACAATGAAGGTCTATCTGTATGAATGTTATAGAGTTTATGGTAGTACTCCTGAAAATTCCTAGCTATAGATAAAGTATCCTCTATGTGAGATCCTGACTTTGCCAACAGGGAGTATATATAAGACTTATGTTGTTGTTTTTTAAGGGCTCTGGCTAAATATTTACCTGTCCTATTGCTCTCCCCATAAAACCTTTGTTGTAGGAATAACATCTTCCTCTGGGTTTCAAGTTGTAGATGCTCATTCAATAACTCTCTTTTCTGACTGAGTGACTGTATTACTCCCTCGTCTCTGGGATTAAGTTTCGCTAAATAATCTAATTCTGCAATCTCACTTGCTAATGATAGGTATATTTCTCTGTTTGCCCTATTCTTGCCTGCTTTGATTTTAATAAGTTCCCCTCTCATATACGCCTTATGCGCTTCCCATATGATATTTAATTTAGTATCTGGGGTGGTGTTAATTGAAAAATAGGTATTCATCTGCTTAGTGAGGTTTTCTACTGTTTGTGGATCCAGCAACAATGAGTCGTCCAGTCTCCAGCCAAAGGGGCGCAAGGGAGCAGACGGCCACTGTAAGGAGCATTCTACTAAAGAATGATCTGACCATGTAGTATGTTTTATTTCACAGTGTTTTATGTATGAGAGGGCCAAATGATCAGTGAAGATGTAATCTAGGCGGGAGTAGCTCTTATGTGGAAATGAAAAGAATGTGTAATCCCTTTTATTTGGATGTAGATAACGCCATGTATCGTGTAACATTAGTGACTTAAGAGATTGCCAGATAGATCTGGAAACCCTTTGTGGTATAGAACTATTATCACTTGAGCTATCTACCGCTGGATGCAGTGGGATGTTCAAATCTCCTCCCATTATCAATGGGCCTTTAGAGATAGTCATAATTTTCTGCATAATTTGTTTAATAAAGACGTCTTGACGTAGGTTAGGGACATATAAATTAACTAGGGTTATTGGCTTGCCATAAAGCAATCCAACTATACATAAAAATCTACCCTCAGTGTCTCTGTCAGTATGGAGCACCTTAAATGGGATGGAACTATGAATAAGAATACTAACCCCATTTATTTTTTTATGTTGGTGTACACTATGGTAATGTTGGGTAAACTGAGCAGAGAAGTATCTCGGCGTGCTATTTTGTTTAAAATGGGTTTCCTGCAAGAAAAGAAACTTACCTCCCCTTTTGTGTAAATCTAGCAGAGCCATATTTCTTTTATTAGGAATGTTGAATCCCTTAACATTTTGGGTGAGAATATGCAATAATTGAGCTTTACCTTGTGTAGTCATCAAATTGAGTCAAGCGACACTTCAGCTGTTAACAGATGTGTTTGTATAATTACCAGAGCCTCACGAGCAAACCCCAGGCACAGCATCAAGAAAACAATCAGAAAAAAGATAACATTAGAACAACTTAGTTCAAACCTCATTTAACTCTTTCCGTATAAGCTTGTCAAACAAATACGATCAAAATCAAAGAAAATTAGAGAAAAAAGGGGGGGAAGGTGCCATGTTAGGCCAAGCATTTGTAAAATCATTGGTATTTTGGGGGTATACCTAATTGCAGTATATACTGATCAATCATTCAAACTTCAGATCAAAAATAAAGTTATTCAACAACTCTGAATTTAAGAGGTTTACTTAAATAAGTACATATCTTAACTATTTCTAGAGTCTAATGGATAGTGAACATTATGAAGACTGTTAATATCTTGCTAAACATGATAATTTCTATATTAATTCTTATCATCTAAGAAGTATATTTTCAGAATACAACGGAATGGATCTCAGACTCCCAGTGTTAGTCTCTCTAGTTGCAAATAATGTCCATTCATGCTTTATATAACTTCTTGCCTTGGTGCATTAGTGCTGTTGTGTGAGGGAGTGTGCACGTTACCCTTCCGATGTGATATCTTCTGCCACTCCGTTCTTTGGGGGAGAGAGGTTTCCCTGTTGATAAGCTTCCCTGGAGAGCTCTTCGAACCCTCGGACACCTTGATCGGATCAAGCCTCAATTCTTTGCAAACTGATGTAATCTCTTCTGGTGATTGGCAAAAAACTCTTTTTCCTTTCCACTGGATCTGCAGACTAAACGGGTGACCCCATCTATAAGGTATGTTTTGCTGGCGAAGCTTGGTTGTGAGTGGCCACAGTTCTCTTCTTTTCTGCAGGGTCCTTGCTGATAGATCTTAGAACAACTGGAGGTTGCTTTCTCTAAATTTTACTGGGTGCTTCTGCCTTGCCTTTTTCATTAACATTTCCTTTATAGGGTAGCTGGATATTTTGGTGATGACATCTCTTGGGGGTTGTCCTTCTGGCGGTTTGGAGCGTAAAGCTCTATGAATCCTATCCAAAGCGAAGGTAGAATCATCCCCCTCCTCTGTCAGGAAGGCAAATAATTCTTGAACATAGGTCTCTAATTCTTGGGGGGCCACCTCTTCTGGTATGCCCCTAATCCTGATGTTTTGGCGGCAGCTCCTATTCTCTAAATCATCAACCTTGTTTTCAAGTTGTAAAATAATTAAATCTTGTTGTGACATCTTTTCAGAGAATGTGTGTAGAGATTTTCCCTGTATATCTGAGTCGCCTTCCAGCTTTTCCACTCTCTGGACAATTTCTGCAAGATCTTTCTTTATATCTGCTATTTCCTCTCGGATACACTGCTTCACCTGTTGCACTAAAGATGTAAAATCTTTTTTGGAAGGTAGCGAGTCCAGTAATGCTTTTGGTATTGTGACTGGTTGACCAATACTTTCTGTGTCAGACTCTGAAGACGTAGAATCGTTCCCCAGGCTAGGCTCTATATCAAGAGTATTTTGGCTTTGTGGAGGATCAATGCTTTTAAAAAACTTATTCACTGATGGAAGGACTAGATTTTTTCTTCATAGGCTTATCCCCTTTGGAGCCTTTTTTGGGGGACATGGTAATAGGATTTTCTTAGTATTTATAATTACGGGGTTAATATTCTTTATCCAACTGTGTATGCAGCTTCAATAAACCTCCTATTTGCTCAGAGTTTTATGAGTCGGCCTATGACTTTAAAGAATAACAGTGCTCTCTGTAAGTACTCAAAACCGAAAGGTTTGTGTAATAGTGTCAGTAATATTCAGCAGCAAACCAGAGTGATTTCAAATAAATCCCAAGTGGCTGGGAGCAAGTAATTCTGAATCGTTTTTAAAGATACAGTTTGAGGGTCTCCATATAGATATTACAGTTAGTATATAGGAAAGTCAGTATATTAACATCTTCGTTATGTCCTCTTGTGATTAAATTCCTTCTTTCTATATTATTGCAGGCATCCTTTCATAACCGTTAAACAAGCGTGGTCTGTAAGGCTGCATGGGTCTCACAGTAGGCCTCTGTAGCTCCGTGCTGCACTTACTGAGTGACGCACTATCTATTTATCAAAGCAATGTTAATGTATTACATGCATCCGTCACAGTTCATGCTTTTAAATTATATTTCACTTGTTTAAGTCTGCTTCATAGTACTTGCAAACATGTCCATAGAGTACCAATTCTTCCCTCAGAGGTTTGGGAATCACCTAAGGTCTGTGCGGGTGTATTATGCAGTTATGCTATATCGCTGTGATTATCCAGGTTTTAACCGCAACAATAAATTATTCTCACCTCACTGATCGCCTGTTTGGTGGTTTGCTGCTCACATTATAATACCTCCGTCTTCGCCCCGTTACTCAGAGAGCCATTGCTCCGGTGAACGTCTATGACGCTGCTAGGCCTCACACGGCGTGTATGTGGAGGGTCCGAGTCTCCTCTAATTCACCTCTTGTTCTCTCTTAGCCTCGCTGATCACCACATCATCTAGTAAAGTGCGCTTCAGTATCGTTCATAAGTGATTCTCTGGTATAAATATGATCGGCATGCCCCTATATTATCTGCTTGGCCCACTTTAGGACACGGAGCTCACTATGGTGCAGCCATCTCGGATGAGCGCTGGCTCCGCCCCCCTTAGATTTGTTTTTTAAGGTGCAAAAGAAGCAATCCTCAGTGTGTTCATCCAGTGCAATACACAACACACGCAGTGTATATCTTTGGAAATCCTTACTGGGAGCTTCAATACTGAAGTTAACTATCTTTATTCTCTATTGTATTTAAAAAAGTAAGCAGAACAGAAGTCAATGACCTAGACAAGATTGTAGGCTTGCTAATGTGAGCCTCTACAACTTGATAAAGAGACCCTTGCAATAGAAGTAGACATTGTTCACATGAAAAGGGGAAAATGAAATCTTTCAAATATATTGCAATGTTGTTTCATTATGCATATGTAAACATTTTATTTAGGTGTTTACTGCCCCTTAAAAGGGACATAAAGTGCACAAAGAAAATGTAATATTTTATAGCATTTTATTATTGCACTATTGCTTGAGTATATTTGTGGCTTAGTTTCATTGTTGTTATAAACTGGTGGTGACATCAAAGATTTCCATAGACTTTAATAGCGATAGATACTTGTTGTTATCACCACCTTACAATTTACAACAGCAATGGAAACTAGTGTTTAACCCTTACTGCTGAGGATATTTACAAAAGTGTGATAATATAAGTGAAAATAAAGGGCTAGAATACTAGTGGAGATCTATTTATCCCTCCTTCTCATACATTAACTGTGCTTGACTTCAGCTTTTTTGGACGCTTCAGGTACTGCGCATATTTCAAGTTAAAGGTAAAAAGTTTTCGCTCGCACCCTAACCTGATGTGCAAAAAGCTGAAGTTAGAATATTATGACCACATTAACCTATTACCCCATAGACTTCACTGGAGAGCGAAAAAATTAACATCCATACTCGTGAGCTAACTTGCATTATCACTAAAGTTCTAAACCACAACATAGCCCACTGTAAAATACCCCACTAAACTATTAACCCCCACACCGCAAACTGCCCTGCTACACGATTAACCCCTAAACCACCACACCCACATTGCAAACTACCCCACTACACTATTAACCCCTAAACTGCCACAACCCCTATTGCAGAGTACTCACTAACCTACTAACAGTTAACCCCCTAGCATACCAAACCTAACACCCCCTAAGTAATCAAACAAAAAACAACATAACATTACATAAAAATAAAAAAATTACCAAAAATTAAAAACCTACATTTATGACTATTCTAAAAAAAACACCCGAAAATAAAAAAAAAACCCTATGCTAACAATAAAAGTTACTATAGCAAAAGCGATTTAGCTCTTTTCCACACAAAATACAATCACATTCTACAATCCCCCATCCTCCCAAAAAAACTACTCTAAAAATTGCCCTGATAAGGGCATTTAGTAGAGCATTGCCCTAAAGCAATTACAGCTCATTTTCTAAAAACAAAAAACTAAATCCTAACCTAAAATAAACTCATGCCAAAAAAAAAACTACAGCTAAACCCCAAAGATGGTACTCACCAAACTTGAATCTAGCTCCTACATGATCACCAACTGTGGTGCTCCTCTTCATGGCGGGACCTATCTTCATCCTGGCAGCATCTGAGAAGTGGTGGTGGTCCATCTTCTATCTTCATCCAGGTGGCGGTCTATTTTCATCCATCATCTGCCGCCGCTTTGCTGGGGAAGTCTTCATCCATCTTCCTCTTCTTCTTATCTTCTGACACTTTCTATGTATTTTATACACATTGCACTTGCAGTACACTGACTTTTAAATATGTTTTTAAAATAAAGTGTATATATATATATTTTAAATCACTTCGTTATTAGAAATAATCGGCTTATACTCTGCACAAGCAGTTCCTGACCAATCTATTGTGGTTTGTACAAAGCATTCGTGAGAAGCATAAGCATCACCATTCCAGTTAGTGGGAGATCAGCAAGCTGGGGCACTGCAAGACCCCAGTCTATTTCTAACAGCACATTTGGGTGCTGCTCCACTTGTGAGTTCATTGGCCTTTTGGGGGTATCACACACTGGGGAACTTTTTTATTGTTTCCCTATTGATATACACAAGGAAGCGCCTCTCTTTTGTCTTTCAGACTTGGTTTTCTTATCTTATGATTTTCCATTGCCGATGTCCTCTTCATGCGGTCACCAGCCGCACACTTAAGTTTAAAATAGGTACCCCACTTTCATTACTATTGGCTGACCTCATGAATAGGACATCGGAGATGGAAGATATGAAGATGGGTGAAGATTTAGCCAGCGGAGCAGCGGCAGAAGATGGACCACCGCCACCGGGATGAAGGTAGAAGATGGGCCGCTGCCACCTGTCTTTGGGGTTTAGCTGTAGGATTTTTTTTTTTGGTTAGGGTTTTGTTTGTTTGTTTTTAAGAAAAAAAAAAGCTTTAATCGCTTTAGGGCAATGCCCTACCAAATGCCCTTTTCAGAGCAACAATTTTTTTAGGATAGGGATTCTTTTTAGATTAGTTTTTTTTTAATAAGCTTTTCTTTTTATTGGACAGCAAAAGAGCTTAATCATTTTAGGTCACTGCCCTATCACATGCCCTTCTGAGGGCAATGCCCAACCAAATTTTTTTTTAGACTAGGGTTATTTTTTAGTTTATGGGTTTTTTTACAGTAGTTTTTTCATTTTTTATAGTTTTTTTTGGGGGGTTACATTTATTGTAGAATGGGGCTGTATTTTTTGGGGAAAAAAGAGCTAAATTACTTTAGTGCAATGTCGTACAAAAAGCCCTTCTATTGCTATGGTAACTTTTATTGCTAGTAAAGTTTTTTTTTTTTTTAAATTTAGGTGGCTTTAATTTTAAGGGGCCATAACTGTGTTTTTTTATTTTTGGTAATTTCTTTTAAAATAGTTTTAGCATAGGCATAACTGTGTTTTTTTTATTTTTGATAATTTTTTATTTATGTAATGTTACATTTTTTCTGTGATGTTAGGGTTTTTATGTAGTGGTAGGATTTTTTATTTAATGGTAGGTTTTTTTCCTGTAATTTTAGGATTTTTTTTATGTCATGGTGTTTTTTATTTTTATGTAATGTTATGGGGTTTTATTTGGTAACTTAGGGGGTAAGTTATGGAGGTCACTGAGGTTAGCTGTTAGGAGGTTAGTGGGTATTTTACAATTGAGGTTGTGGCAGTTTATGGGGTTAATAGTGTAGCGGGGTAGTTTGCGATGTGATGGTGTGGTGGTTTAGTGGTTAATAGCGTAGCAGAGTAGTTTGCGATGTGGGGGTGTTATGGTTTAGGGTTTAATAGTACTTTTTTCTCCGGCCAAATTCTTTATGTGAACTTTTAAGTCACATGAAAAGTTTGAGCGTAAAATGCAATTGCGATCAAGCAATCACATTTACTTTCAACTTATAATGTGAGCGCAGATATTTCCGCTAAACAGATTAGCATGGCTCCCCACAGGGCCGGATTTACATCTCAGGTGCCTGTAGGCAAAAAAGTCAGAAGCGCCCCACCCACCCAAAAAAAGGAGGGGGAAAAAAGGAGGTTTTTTTTTAATTATTATTTAGGAAAACTAAAAATAAATATTTATTTTGAGTTTTTTTCATAAGATAACTGTGATATTTAGATGTACAGTAAAGCCATTTTCTGTCTGCTTTCCACTTTATCCATTAAAAACACTACTGCACAATACATTTGCCAGATGAGGTTTTGCTCTATTAAATATCCATACCATAACTAATCTCCATTTCTCTCATTTTCCTTAATCTTATTACATTGTCTATGATGAATATGTGAATTTTAAATGAGAAGAAAACTTAGCCAATTTAAAATAAAAGAACAACTTCCTTTTTTTCCAAAAATGATTCATCATGCAATTGTATATAATTAGTTTAAAGCAAAATAGCCAGTAAATTACATCATCTTATCTGATTCAATCAGTGCTAAAGCTGACTTCCAATTTTAAACTCAAATTGTACAAAAAATGCAGCTAAAGCAATCAGAGTAAATAAAATATTTTTGCAATACAATTTAAACCACATGCCCTTTTATGGAGATACACAAACTAACACATACACCAATTGCAAAATTTGTTGTTGTAATGGAAGCTACACCAAAAATCAATATTCACTGTTAATTCAAATAATTTGAGGCAACAATTACAAAAATGGATGTAACATACACACACACCTATTAAATGTAATAATAGTATTGCAGATATCTCTGGTACATTGGTAATTTATTTTGTTTATTTATTGATAAAGGCTCCACAGGACTTATTCACCCTCTTGGTACCCCTCTCATGTCACAGTCACCCCCTATGGCATTGGCCCGCCTTGCCCTTGGACAAATAATTCTCCATGAGTCAGAGAAAGAGATTCAACTGCAAATTGCAAATACAGTATTGTAGATAACTTTCCTACCATAACAAATCTGTTGATTTAAATATTGCAGTATTACTGTGTTTCTAATTCTTTTGTTGGCATTAAAACTTAACAGCCTAGCAAATTATTTTTCTAAATCGACATTGAGTATCAGATACCAAAACAGACAAAAACATTTAAAAATGTATGCCAATATATGATACAACTAAAAAAAGTTGTTTATTTTCTGTTAGCGATTATTATCTAGCGCATAAGCAGAGTCTGTTAAGTGTAGAATGAGTCTGAGCTGTAGTAGCAATAGTAACAGCAAATGCTGGTTACCTGCAGACCAGTACTATAGAGAGAACAGGCTTTGCCCTTGCTCTGGAGTCGGGGATCACATGCTTAGGACCAAGCACAAACGCTAGACAGGCATAGGCTGAGCATGAGAGAGGCACAGCGTGTCTATACTGGGAGGAGGAAGCACGATACACTTAACTTACTTTAGTAATTTTCTTGAGAGCATCAGCAGTCAGGCTCAGCACTCATCCCTCAAGCGCTCACTTCACTTTCCCGCTACTCTGAGAGTGGCAGCGGGCATCACATGACATGGGCGTGAAGTGGGCCTGCAGACCTAACGTGGTGGTGCTATGTGCATCAAGGTCAGGAGCAGACCACGGCCCGGGCAGCACTGTCTGACTGGAGGTGGAGACTGGAGTCCGGGAGGGTACTACTTACTCGCTAGTAGTCGCTCGGCTCCTCTCTCTCCTCTGGCCCTCCCTGCCCGCTGCAAAATGGGTTTAAGCAGGCACAGCCGCCCAGAGCAGAGCCTGTGTACACTACAGATACTTGAATTAAAAAAAGTTAAAATTTACTGACTACAGTATGCGTCTTCATTTTTTTTTTATGAAAATACACACTGACAAGCAGGTGGCCCTAGCTGCAATGCGCCTGTTGGGAGATCCGGCCCTGGCTCCCCAGCTTGCAATTGGTACGTATTTAACCATACAGGTGACAATATGCCACCTGCATCAAAATAACATTTACATTTGTTTTTTTAACAAAAATAAATATAAATCTTAGTAAATATTAGTATTTGTTTAGTTTTTTTTTTTCCAATATATAGGGGTCGATCCGATAAAAATCGTCGCCCGCAAAAGCCGGCGACGCCAATATTTACGCTGGTTTGGTATCACATATACGGCGTAACCTAGAAGTTACGCGCGTATATTTCTGCCGTCGCCCGTAGTTTTTTGGGCTATAGGCAGGTATACCAAACCAGCGCAGTTTGGTATCCAATATGCAGCGTAAGGACTTACGTGGCGAAAATGGAGAAAACTTACTCCATTTTCACCTCGCCACAAAAAGCAGCCGTAAGAAGCCTTACGCTGACTATTGGAGCCCCGTAACTCCCTAAACTGGCTGCTAAAATAAACCTAACACCTAACGCATGCGCAATGTCTATCTCCCTGTCAACCGCGATCTTCTAAAATAAACCTAACACCTAACGCATGCGCAATGTCTATCTACCTGTCAACCGCGATCCCCCCCCCGAAATCCCTAATAAAGTTATTAACCCCTAAACCGCCGCTCCCGGACCCCGCCGCCATCTACATAAACTAACCCCCTACTGTGAGCCCCTAAAACCGCCGCCATCTACCTTATCTATCCCCTAATTAGAACCCCTTACACCGCTGTCATCTACCTTATCTATCCCCTAATCTGACCCCTTACACCGCCGCCACCTATATAAAAATGATTAACCCCTAATCTAATCCCCCTATACCGCCGCCAGCTATATTAATATTATTAACCCCTAATGTAAGCCCCTTACACCGCCGCCATCTCTATTAAAATGATTAACCCCTAATTTAATCTACCTACCCCGCCGCCAGCTTTATTATCTATATTAACCCTAAGTATATTATAGTTAATATAGGTATTACATTATATATATATTAACTATATTAACCCTAATTATATTAGGGTTAATATAGTTAATATAGTTACTATAGTATTTATATTAACTATATTAACTCTATCTAACCCTAACACCCCTAACTAAATTTATATTAAATTAATCTAATTCATTTATAAACTAAAATATCCCTATTTAAATCTAAATACTTACCTATAAAATAAACCCTAAGATAGCTACAATATAAGGTAGGGAGTTCGGCCCGGTGTGGTGAAGACAAGGTAGGGAGATCTTCAGGGGTGTTAGGCTTTTTTAAGGGGGGTTTGGGTGGTTTTAGAATAGGGGTAATATAATAGGGGTAGATAATATAGCTGGCAGCGGGGTAGGTAGATTAAATTAGGGGTTGATCAATTTAATAGAGATGGCGGCGGTGTTAGGGGCTTACATTAAGGGTTAATAATTTTAATATAGATGGCGGCGGTGTTAGGGGCTCACTTTAGGGGGTTATAGATATAATATAGCTGGCGGCGGGGTACGGGAGCGACGGTTTAGGGGTTAATAACTTTATTAGGTTGCGGCGGGGTACGGGATTGGCGGTTTAGGGGTTAATAGCTTTTTTATTGTTAGGATAGTGAGGGGGGATAGCAGATAGAGGGTTAGACGTGTCGGGCTATGTTAGGGAGGCGTGCTAGACGTGTCGGGCTATGTTAGGGAGGCGTGTTAGACAGTGCGGGTGATTTAGACTTTAGTCAGGTTTTATAGGCGCCGGCAGTTTCTAACGTGGCGCAAGTCACTGGCGACTCCAAAAATCTGTACTTACGCAGATTTCTGGACATCGCTGGTTTGTGAGACTTGCGCCACTTTAGCAAGTGACGGCGCCGCATATTGGATGGCTCGAGTTGCGAGCTGAAACTGTGGGCGACGTGGGTTCCCTCGCTTGCGCCGCAAACTGCGATCTATATCGGATCGCGCCCATAATATTCATTACATAAATGCAAAGACAGACTCATAATCTGCAAAGAAAAAATATTAACATGGTGCATATGAGGTCCGAAAATGTTTCAAGATAGAGACACATTTTCCATTGTCACGTTATTAAAGTGTCCGAGTTCATGTCCTCTGTGGTTAGATAGGTCTCTCCATCTAGTTAAGGCTTGTGGGGATTTTCTTCTTTATTTTTAGGAACAAAACAATCAACTTTGAAAACAACCAAACCATGCTACTTATTAATTAAAGTTACATTTGTTGTTGTAAAACAAGTTCTCTATGTTTAACTTCTATAGACGAGGCTGGGTGTGTGAATGCTTCCTTTTTGGGTATTATCTAAGTGTATAGAGTATGTTATGTCAGTCTTGGCTATTTCTCTATGTGCTTCCAAGTAACTACAGATGGTATAGTTCTATTTGTTATAAGATGTCCGGGGTTCCAGCCATGCCTTCTTTTACAATTAAGCAATCTGATTCGAGGCGTGGTGCATTATTGCGTATCAAAAAGCAAGGCGTTATGAGATGTCAAGGTGAAGTGAGGATGAACTAAGGGTGTCTAGGTAGGGTATAGATATAGGTCCCGGTCCCCACCATTTACCCGGTGCGGTGGACTAGTTGATGTGCCATTTTCCTGTTAGGGGTATCTAGGTAGATGTGGTGTCTGCGGCAGTATAAATATATGTTTCCCAGTATAATGACATTGCACAGTAAAAATCCATTCTATCGGTGTTAATATAATGGTATCTCTCCAGGGACAAGAGATATGTAACATTTTGGGACCATTCTTGTTTGAACAGGGTCTTGCTCTGTTTCCAGAGTCTTGGGATTAATTGTTTTGCGCTGCTAAGCATGATGTATAGTAAGGTGGATTTATATTTACACTTGATCTTGGGAGGCTTATTGAATAATAGCGTTAGGGGGTCAAAAAGGATCTTTTGCGAGAGGACTTTCTGTATTTCTTTGTGTACATCTTGCCAGTATGTCTGAAGTATAGGGCACTCCCACCATATGTGGTATAGCGTGCCCGTCTGTGTGCAGTTTCTCCAACAAAGGGGATCTGAGTGTTGAAACATCCTTGCCAGCCTGCTTGGGTATAAGTACCATCTCCCTAACAATTTCATATTTGTTTCAGTGATTCCCATTGATGAGGGTGCTTTGCCCATTTGTTGAAAGATGGTATTCCATGTTTCTAGGGGAACTGTGATGCCCATCTCTGCCTCCCATGTCTTAGTGTAGGATGGTAAGTGTTTAGAGCGCGCTGCTGTTAAAATCTTATATATCATGGATAGTGTTCCCTTCATTACCAATGAGGAGTGACATAATTGTTCAATGGGGGAAAGGTCTCTAGTCAGGTTGGGCTTATCTTTGTGATGGGAAAGGAAGTGTGTTAATTGGAGGTATTCAAACCATCTATTGAAATATGTTATATTTTTGTCCATTAGGGATGTTTTAGCCATTATAGCCCCCTTGTCTGTCACTGAGCATATTGGTAAGCCTGCAGCGATGGAATAGGAACCTCTTGCCCACAAGTGTCTTAGTGGTGGATAGTCATCGTTGTGGCAAAGGGGAGTCAATGGTGAGGGGATTGTGGATATGTGTCTTTGGGACTTGACCTGACTGTCCCATGTACTTAACGTTTCTTTCACCAGCGAGGGAGTAAATATAAGGCTCTGTCTGTGTTGTTTATGTGTCCAGCATATAGCTCCCAAGCTCTGCGAGCCCGCTAATTCGTGTTCTAGTTTCACCCACTCTTTGTTTTGTACATTTTTACACCAGTCTATTATTCTGGTTAATTGAGCAGCTTGGTGGTATAATAGGAGATTGGGTACTCCAAGACCCCCTTTGTCTCTGTCTCTGTAGAGTATCGATTTTGCTATTCTGTTTGTGAGCCCAGATAAATGTATTGACTACCGTTTGTGCGGTGTTTATATATTGCGGTGGGGGCTGAACGGGTACAGTCTGAAATAAGTATAAGAATCTGGGCAGCACACTCATCTTAAAAGCCTGTATCCTACCCAACCATGAAAGGCATTTTCCCTGCCAGGTTTTTAAATCCGATCTAACAGATTCTAAGAGGTGGTAGTGGTTTAGCTGATACAGAGATTCTCTGGTGTTCATTATATGTATTCCTAGATATTTTATGGAGGTGCTTTTAAACGTAAAGTGGTATTGTGCCGTGATCTGGTTAATTACTTGGTCTGTGGTCCCTATGCCCAGGAATTCTGATTTTGACATATTTATTTTAAAGTTGGAGTGTGTACTATATGTCTCTATTTCCGGCAATAGTGCCGAAAGGGACTGGAGAGGGGTGGTTAGTGAGAAAAGGATATCATCTGCGTATAATGTTAACTTATATTGTGTATTATTTGTGTGAATTCCTTGTATGCCTATGTTTTCTCTAACTTTAGAGGCTAACACTTCCATGGCCATGACAAACAACAAGGGGGAGAGAGGGCAACCCTGCCCCGTTCCATTTGATATAGGGAAGGGGTCTGACAAGGAATCATTTAATTTAATACGGGCTGTTGGTGATTGATAGAGGGCAAAGATTTTCTCTATAAGTTTCTCGCCTATTCCAAACCGGGCTAAAGTGAGTTTCAAGAACGTCCAGTCCAGTCTGTCGAACGCCTTTTCGGCATCGACAGCCAGAAAAATTGTAGGGATATTATGAGCTTTGGCATATTCGAGTAAATTCAGCATCTTAATGGTGTTATCCCTCGCTTCCCTATAGGGTACAAAGCCCACCTGATTTAAGTGAATTAGTTTGGGTAGAATCTATTGATTCTAGTGGCAATAAGTTTTGCATAAAGTTTGATGTCCACATTCAATAATGAGATGAGGCGAAAATTAGAAGGGGTGTCTGCTGATTTTCCTGGTTTGGGTATGACTGTAACGTGGGCCTCTAACCTTGAGGAGAGAAACGGATGTTTTTGATCCACAGCGTCAAATATGGATCCCAAATATGGCAATAGGATGGGTGCATACATTTTTTAATACGAGATGGTGAATCCGTCTGGTCCTGGGCTTTTACCGGTGGGTAGTTGTTTAAGGGCTGTGAGGATTTCTAATGTTGAGAAGGGGACTTCCAGTTCAGCTGCCTGCGTCTTTGTTAATTGGGGTAGTGAGGTGTCTGCTAGATATGAAGTAGTAGAGCTTGATAAGTCCACTAGGCCATTGTTTTTCGGGAGACCATAAAGTTTGGAGTAATACGCTAAGAAATGGGAGAGAATGTCTGGTGTAGTGTGCACCTTCTTATTTGCTGGGGTTTTTACTTCGTGAATAAAAGTTTTTAGTTTTTTAAGTTTTAGCGATCGTGCAAGTAGCTTCCCTGCTCTGTTACTCTCGAAATAGAATTTCTGCTTAACTTTGAGAGCTAAGGTGTTAGCTTCTGTTATCTGTTGATCGTGTACGACCTTCCTAGCTTGTACTAGCTCTGCTAAAATTTGTGAGGATGTGGGGTTTCTCTTGTGTTCATATTCTAGTTTAGCTAAGAGTTCCGTGGATGATCTGTATAATGATCGTATTTTCTTTTTAACATATGCTTGGTGTTTTATGAATTCCCCTCTTATAAAACATTTGTGGGCCTCCCATACTATCAGGGGGTCTGTTTCAGGAAGGGAGTTAAGTTGAAAGTATTCTGGGAGTAGTTTCTCAATTTTGCTATTAAGGTCAGCGCTGTTTAATAAATTTTCCTCTAGTTTCCACTGAAATGTGCGTTTAGGTGCAGATGGCCAGTCAAGTCTTGTGAGCACTGCAGAGTGATCTGACCAGACAGTGTGTGAGAGTTTCACCGAGAGGACGTTAGTCAATCCCTTTTGGTTGGTGAGTTGATAGTCTATTCTGCTATATGTACGATGTGGGGAAGAAAAGAAGGTATAGTCCCTTCTCTCGGGGTGTTTGAATCTCCATATGTCAAATAGGGTCTGCTCATACATTATTCTCCATAATTGTTTAAGTGCGTATTGTGATATTGTGGGTTTGGGGTTTGTGGTGTCTAAATGCGGTTGAATGGGCATATTGAAGTCCCCTCCCAAGTAGAGTGCTCCTATTGTGTGGTCTTATATCTGTGAGAAAGTCCTTCTAAAGAAAGGGAATTGCTTGGTGTTGGGTGCATACAGGTTAACTAACGTCACCGGTGTGCCAAATAGCAAACCAGTTACACACAGGTGCCTACCCTCTGCGTCTGTGTATGTTTGAATTGGAGTGAAAGAGATATCTCTGCCTATCAGAATGCTTACTCCACTGCGCTTACGTTCAGATGAGATATGAAAATGTTGTATATAATATCCCCCATAGTACTTAGGCTCCTTCGACTTCAAAAAGTGTGTCTCCTGTAGAAAAAGGATGTTACCCCCCTTCCTCCGGAGGTCTCTCATAGCTAGTGAGCGTTTATGCGCTGAATTCAGTCCCCTGGCATTCTGACTAATCAATGTAATTATTCTATTGTTGGTGGCCATAATTTATCTGTGTGGATGTACCTATTGAGCAATATGTGAAAGTGTCATTGAAGTCTCGCAAGAAAATCACTATTTGTGCACAATATTGTGAATATCTCGCTACACCCAGTCCTCTGTTACATAGCATTAACTTTAAAAACATAAACAGAAACATAATAAGGAATAAAACAACACAAAGAAAAAACAGGTAGCATACATTAGTTCTTAATGTAAAACATTTTAGAATACGTAAGGTCATATGACTTTGCTAAAACGAGGGGGGTTGTAGACCAGCTCCCTTTTTATATTGCTTAATCTCAAACCTAACATTTGCCTGTAATAAACTAATCCTATTAGCTATATTTTCAACAACAATTTTAACATTTTTAACAGAGAGTTACTATGGTAACAAATGCAGCGCTTTTCATTTATCATCGTGCTGCTGAGAGCTGTTATGGGGAGGGCTCTGTTTATGTAGGATATCAGTGGTAGCTCTTAAACAAACTGGTGACTATATATTAGGATCACTTTACAGGTAGTAGTGATACAGTAATACCTAAGTAAGTACAGAAAACGTTATACGTTACCAAAGCACAGTTCATTTGTATTGAGCATAGTCTAAGTGGCGGCTCCCCAATGTGTCCATCATTATAATCCAGTTCAGGAGACAGTCTCTAAGTTGCAGACTGAGGCAAGGTGCCTCTAGGACGTGTCAGAGTCTGATGTTTAGACCTGGGAATAACCTTTTGCCAGTCTCCCGCAGCTGTTCTTAATGTTTTTTTTCTTGGGGGGGTCTGCTTGGTCTTCAACAGACAGGCCCTCCGGTGGATCTATTTCTAATGCTTCCTATTCCTAGTTCAGCTTCCTATTGCCATGGCGTAGAGGTGGAAATGGAATCCCCACCTGTAAAGGATTTTCTTTTGACGGAGGAGTGCTGTCAGGGGAGCAAGATCCCTTCTCCTTTGAAGTGTTCGTTGCGAAAGATCCTGATAAAATTGAAGAACAGTTCTCCGAAACTTCACAGGCTGGTGTTTGCGTGAAAGATTCAATAGCTCTTCCTTCACCCCAAAATCTTTAAACTTCATAATTATATCTCTTGGAGGTGCCGTATCTGGAGGTTTTGGCCTGAGAGCCCTGTGTGCCCTTACCCAGGGGATATCTGTGGAAGGAGGGACATTCTTTAGGTGGGCAAAGAGTGCTGGAAGATAAGTTGAAAAGTCCTTGGGTAACACGGATTCAGGGACGCCTCGGATTCTGAGGTTTTTCCGACGACTTCAGTTCTCAAGATCCTCGATTTTATTGTGTAGGTCGGCTATAATTGTTGTGTGATAATTTGTAGTATCTTGGACCACATTGATTTCTTCCTGTAAGTGATCAGAGAATTCTTCTAGCGCCTCTACTCTATTACCCATGGAGTGGAGGTCTTGTTTGATTTCAGCTATTTCTTCGCGTATGCATGAGCGAATAATGTCCGCAATGTCCTGTTTGGACGCTAACGTAGAGAGGATAGTATTTGGTACTGAGGTGCTTTCTTCTGATCCTTCCATGTTTTTTTGCGGCGTGATCATCTTTTGTGAGAGTGATCTTCTGATCTCGTCACTTGTTGAGGTCCTTGAGCCTGAGGGAGAGAAAAACTGTTCCACTAGGTTGTCTTTTTGACTAGGTGTCTTTAATAATTTATGGGGTTTTGCTGAACGCTTGGTGTTCATATTGCCTCAGTGTCCTAGGGCTTTAATTGCATAACTGCTGTGCTTGTAGAGCAGAGGCTACAGAATAACTGGTGTAGCTGTTTAGTGTATGAGCCTGCTAGTGCAGTCAGATACTGCAGCAGAAAAGTCCATTTAGTGAATGCTTGATAATTCACACTAATTTTCTCTAAGGTAGGCGAATTGTATCCTACTGTCTTTTGTGGTGAATATGTTCTAAGAAGTTAACTCTTTTGAATTAGGAGCCTGCCTATATTAGGTAGAGAGTGGTTGACAGGGTTATCTAGGGGCTCTCATCCAGAATGTCCATGAACGTGATGTATTTGCACTTTGGGTTCAGTAGTCTCCTTCTGCAGTTAACTATTCTGAATAATGATCTTCGTGGTGTCTCTGCAACAGGAGCTATCAATTTGTGAAAGTTTTTTTTTTTTTTATTATTTGGGGCTTTGTGCAGAATTATTAGGCAAGTTGTATTTTTGAGGATTAATTTTATTATTGAACAACAACCATGTTCACAATGAACCTTTTTTGGAGCCTAACGCAGCCATTCTGTGAACTCTAAATACCAGCGGTATTTAAAAGGTGTGGGAGAAAAAAAGCTAGCGTAGCTAACGCACCCCTTTGGCCGCAAAACTCTAAATCTAGGCGTAAGCTAGCTACAATGTAACTATTAGTTATATTGTAGCTAGCTTAGAGTTTATTTTATAGGTAAGTATTTAGTTTTAAATAGGATTAATTTATTTAATTGTATTAATTTTATTTAGATGTACAGGGAGTGCAGAATTATTAGGGCAAGTTGTATTTTTGAGGATTAATTTTATTATTGAACAACAACCATGTTCTCAATGAACCCAAAAAACTCATTAATATCAAAGCTGAATAGTTTTGGAAGTAGTGTTTAGTTTGTTTTTAGTTATAGCTATTTTAGGGGAATATCTGTGTGTGCAGGTGACTATTACTGTGCATAATTATTAGTTAACTTAACAAAAAACAAATATATACCCATTTCAATTATTTATTTTTACCAGTGAAACCAATATAACATCTCAACATTCACAAATATACATTTCTGACATTCAAAAACAAAACAAAAACAAATCAGTGACCAATATAGCCACCTTTCTTTGCAAGGACACTCAAAAGCCTGCCATCCATGGATTCTGTCAGTGTTTTGATCTGTTCACCATCAACATTGCGTGCAGCAGCAACCACAGCCTCCCAGACACTGTTCAGAGAGGTGTACTGTTTTCCCTCCTTGTAAATCTCACATTTGATGATGGACCACAGGTTCTCAATGGGGTTCAGATCAGGTGAACAAGGAGGCCATGTCATTAGATTTTCTTCTTTTATACCCTTTCTTGCCAGCCACGCTGTGGAGTACTTGGACGTGTGTGATGGAGCATTGTCCTGCATGAAAATCATGTTTTTCTTGAAGGATGCAGACTTCTTCCTGTACCACTGCTTGAAGAAGGTGTCTTCCAGAAACTGGCAGTAGGACTGGGAGTTGAGCTTGACTCCATCCTCAACCCGAAAAGGCCCCACAAGCTCATCTTTAATGATACCAGCCCAAACCAGTACTCCACCTCCACCTTGCTGGCGTCTGAGTCGGACTGGAGCTCTCTGCCCTTTACCAATCCAGCCACGGGCCCATCCATCTGGCCCATCAAGACTCACTCTCATTTCATCAGTCCATAAAAACTTAGAAAAATCAGTTTTGAGATATTTCTTGGCCCAGTCTTGACGTTTCAGCTTGTGTGTCTTGTTCAGTGGTGGTTGTCTTTCAGCCTTTCTTACCTTGGCCATGTCTCTGAGTATTGCACACCTTGTGCTTTTGGGCACTCCAGTGATGTTGCAGCTCTGAAATATGGCCAAACTGGTGGCAAGTGGCATCTTGGCAGCTGCACGCTTGACTTTTCTCAGTTCATGGGCAGTTATTTTGCGCCTTGGTTTTTCCACACGCTTCCTGCGACCCTGTTGACTATTTTGAATGAAACGCTTGATTGTTCGATGATCACGCTTCAGAAGCTTTGCAATTTTAAGAGTGCTGCATCCCTCTGCAAGATATCTCACTTTTTTTTACTTTTCTGAGCCTGTCAAGTCCTTCTTTTGACCCATTTTGCCAAAGGAAAGGAAGTTGCCTAATAATTATGCACACCTGATATAGGGTGTTGATGTCATTAGACCACACCCCTTCTCCTTACAGAGATGCACATCACCTAATATGCTTAATTGGTAGTAGGCTTTCGAGCCTATACAGCTTGGAGTAAGACAACATGCATAACGAGGATGATGTGGTCAAAATACTCATTTGCCTAATAATTCTGCACTCCCTGTATGTGCTTATTCTGCTGCACCTAGTCCCCAGCTGTAGTATTGTGCTATAAACTGTGACCTTTAAAACTTTAGACCGGAAGATGGGGTATGTTTGCAGACCGCGGTGTTATGTGCTTTATCCGTGCTGTGTTTCAAAAGGGCACTGTGAGACAGGCTGTTTTCTATCTCCTCTCTCTAAGGAGACACATGCAGGGGCTTACATGTACTTTCTCCTACTTGTCACCTAGCTGTGTTGTGGCAGCCTTCGGTCAGAGAGTGCTGGGCTTCAGTGTCTGGGTTCCGTGTCCCACTCTCTGTTACGGGGAATTCCCGCCCTGGCAATCCAATATGGCGGTGCGCTGTCTATTTGCGGCAGAGAGGAGGGCACTGTTATCAGTAGGTGTAAGGGTCTACGGCTGCAGGCGGTGGTTTTAACTCACCGGGCCCAGGTCTGTTAATGCCGGTCCCGCGGCTGCGTTCTCAGTCTGCGTCTCGGGTTGTATTGAACGTCAGGAGAGTTCTGCTTGTGTCACCGGCCGTGGGGTTAGTTGTGCTTAACAATAGCACCGGTCCTCTTCAAGTGCTCCATAATAGTTTAAAGTCTGTGGCTCTCTGCAAGAACGGCAATCTTGTCCATCTTTTTTACACCTATTAGCTTAGATATATAAGGCTATTTTAGGCATTTTTGTGGAGCTGTCTTGCAGAGCTACGGTGTTACACAGCCATCTTGGCTGCGGCCAGCTCCGCCCCCTAGTATTTGTTTAGTTTTAAACAAAATTAATACTGATAGTGTAGCATACTAATATTCTGAAAAACTAATTTTTCTGATTTTTAATTTTGAATAATTTCTTTGAAATTAATTATTCTGTATTGCACATGTCTAACAGACATTATAGTTTTGTTACACCATTTGATTTCTTGAAATGAATTTAAAGTATATGCATTATTTTTCATGTCATGGTTTTCCACTGGCATCCTTTCATAAAGGTGTGGAAAAAGCCTATGAAGGTCAATGGAAAAAAAAGAAACACTGTTAATATATATCTATTCATGGTTTTTATCAAATCAGAAGCTATATCAATGTTAATAATATTATGAAATATTGTGAAATTAAATAAAAACTTTTGTGTGTATGTGTATTGTTCATAAAATTATGTATTGAAAACAAAGCAGTCACTATTTTTTTTCACTAGTTCTTCTTTCACCAGTTTTAATGTCATTACAACTCTAAAATCCAACTCTAAAATCCAACTCTGCAGTTAAAATTCATCTAATTTGCAGGGTCTTAAATAGAGTAAAATCATATATAATTATTTTAAATACAATTTTATTTATTATTGAAGTTAACACAAAAATGATTATCGATTAAACAATCAGGCCTCTAGTTATCAAAGTCTGGCGGACCTGATCCGACAGTGTGGATCAGGTCCGCCAGACTTCGCTGAATACGGCGAACAATACGCTCGTCGTATTCAGCATTGCACCAGCAGCTCACAAGAGCTGATGGTGCAACGCCGCCCCCTTCAGACTCGCGGCCAATCAGCTGCCAGCAGGGAGGTGTCAATCAACCCGATCGTACTCGATCGGGTTGATTTCTGGCGAAGTCTGTCCGCCTGCTCAGAGCAGGCGGACAGGTTATGAAGCAGCAGTCTTTGTGACCGCTGCTTCATAACTGCTGTTTCTGGCGAGCCTGCAGGCTCACCAGAAACACGGGGCATCAAGCTCCATACGGAGCTTGATACATATGCCCCTCAGTCTCTGAATTATAAAAAATAAACTAATAACCAAACTAACAATCAAATCTGTGCCTAGATTAAAGGGACATTAAACACTTGGAGTTCATAATATAAAATAAATCGTATATATATATATATATATAAACAAATGTCTGCAATATATTTTCATTATTTATTTTGTCTTCTTTTCCTGTAATTCCATTATGAAATTGTGAGCTTTTCAGTTCCTGTTAGAAATGGAAGTGCAGAACACTGTTATATTCCACACAGCCATTGGCTGCACATTCTAGTGAACTGTCCTTAATTGGCCACAGCAGAGAAGGTAACCTAAGTTACAACATGGCAGCTCCAATTGTTTTCTAGACACTAAAACTTTACACTTATTTTGGCGATATTTAAACAGCTAATTAAACTTTAAAAAATACATCTACATGTTATTCTCAGACTAATCTTTTCTTTATATGTATCAATCTATGTAGCATTTATTTACACCTAGATTACGAGTTTTGCGTTCGTGTTTTAATGCTGAAAAAATGACTATTTCATTTTTTAAACAGAAATGCAGCCATTATAAGTCTTGTAGGTATGGCTATACCACAAGGTATTTAGCCTGTAATGCAGCGTCAGTCCTGCACTCCAAATAAATGATGTTTTTGCATGGGATTTCCATAGCGCTGCCATTATAAGTTTTGATGTGAGGCTAAAAAGCTTGCATTTCAGCCTGTACCGACGCGATCCGCTTCGCAATCTGAGACCAATAGTTATGAGTTTTACGCAACAAAACTGTTGCACAAAACTCATAACGAAAGTGTTACAAAGTACACTAACAACCATAAACTACCTATTAACCCCTAAACCGAGGCCCTCCCGCATTGCAAATATTATAATAATCGTATTTACCCCTTATCTGCCACCCCAGACATCACCACCACTAATACAATTTATTAACCCTTATTCCGCCGCTCCCCAACATCGTCAACACTATAATAAAGTTATTAACCCCTATTCCCCCACACCCCAACATCGACCACACTATATTAAAGTTATTAGCCCCTAAACCTCTGGCCTCCCACATCACTTCCACTAAATAAAATTATTAACCCCTAAACCGACAGCCCCCACATCACAAAAAAATTAAATGAAACTATTAACCCCTAAACCTAACAACCCCCTAACTTTAAATTAAAATTACAAGATCCCTATCTTATAATAAATAAAAACTTACCTGGGAAATTTAAAAAAAATAAGTTTAAACTATAAAAACTATAAATTACTAAAACTAAAAACTAACATTACTATTACACTAAAATTAAAATAACTATCAATCAAATAAATAAAATTAATCATTAAAAAACCTAAATACTAAAATAAAAATTAAATTAATTATTAAAAAACCTAAATACTAAAAAAAAATCTACAGTTACAAAAAATTAAAAAAACTAAATTACAAAAAATAAAAAATTACTAAATTACAAAAAATAAAAAATACTAAATTACGAAAAATAACTAACATTATTTTCCAAAATAAAAACAATTAACCTAATCTAATTGTCCTATAAAAATTAAAAAGCCCCCCAAAAATAAAAAAAACCTAGCCTACAATAAACTACCAATAGCCCTTAAAAGGGCCTTTTGTAGGGCATTGCCCTAAAGAAATCAGCTCTTTTCCCTGAAAAAAATACAAGGACTACCCAACAGTAAAACTCACCACCGAACCAATCCCCAAAAATAAAAACATAACTAACGAAAACCTAAGCTACCCATTGCCCTAAAAAGGACATGTGTATGGGCATTGCCCTTAAAAGGGCATTTAGCTCTTTTTCTAGCCCTTAAAAGGGCATTTAGCTCTTTTAAGACAAGCCCAAATCCTAATCTAAACAAAAACCCACCCAAAAAAAGTTAAAAAAAAAAACTAACACTAACCGCCGATGATCCACTCACAGTTTCTGAAGTCCGGACATCCAGGCAGCAAGAAGTCTTCATCCAGGTGGTGAGGTATTCATCCATCCAGGTGGCGTCTTCTATCTTTATCCATGCGGCATCTTCTATCTTCATCCTGGTGGCATGGAGTGGTTCCATCCTTGAAGACATCCGGTGCGGAGCATTCTCTTCATATGGTCGCCGTCGTATACTGAATCTTCAATGCAAAGGTGCCTTTGCAAAATGGCCTCCCTTGCATTCCTATTGGCTGATTTGATTTTGGAAATTCAAATCAACCAATAGAATGAGAGCTACTGAAATTCTATTGGCTGTTCAAATCAGCCAATAGGATGAGAGCTACTGAAATTCAATTGACAGATTTGAAGATTCAGTATACGGCGGTGACCGTATGAAGAGGATGCTCTGTGCAGGATGTCTTCAGGCTGGACCCGTTCCATGCCGCCGGGATGAAGATAGAAGATGACGCCTGGAGGAAGATAGAAGACACCGCCTGGATGGATGAAGACCTTGCCACCTGGATGAAGACTTCTCGCCACCTTAATGTCCAGACTTCAGAAACTGTAAGTGGATTGTCAGGTGTTAGTGTTAGGTTTTTTTAAACTTTTTTCGGGTCAGTTTTTTTTTTAGATTAGGGTTTGAGCTTGTCTTAAAAGAGCTAAATGCCCTTTAAGGGCAAGAAAAAGAGCTAAATGCCCTTTTAAGGACAATGCCCATACAAATGCCCTTTTCAGGGCAATGGGTAGCTTAGGTTTCTGTTAGAGTTAGGTTTTTTATTTTGGGGGGTTGGTTGGGTGGTGGGTTTTACTGTTGGGGGTCTTTCTATTTTGTTTTCAGGGAAAAGAGCTAATTTATTTAGGGCAATGCCCTACAAAAGGCCCTTTTAAGGGCTATTGGTCGTTTATAGTGTAGGCTAGTGTTTTTTAATTTGGGGGCTTTTTTATTTTTATAGGGCTAATAGATTAGATTCATGACTATGAATAAGGCAAGGGGGGCCGAAAAGCTTAAGACATATATGGATTAAGCTGTAATCACTTTTGCAATTTTTGTGGATTTTATTTATTTGTTTGTATCCTAAAAATAAATAACTTTTTAACTAAAGCGCTTATGTCTTGACTCGCTGGTGTCCTATAGAGCTTGGTGCTATTAGATTAGGTGTAATTGTTTTTATTTTGGATAATTTTGTTTGTTATTTTTCGTAATTTTATATTTTAAATTTTTTTAACTGTAAATTTATTTTTGAGTAATTTAATTTATTTAATTGATAGTTATTTTAATTTTAGTATAATCGTAATGTTAGTTTAATTTATAGTTTAATAACTTATTATTTTTTTTAATTTCCCAGGTAAGTTTTTATTAATTTTAAGATAGGGATCTTGTAATTTTAATTTAAAGTTAGGGGGTTGTTAGGTTTAGGGGTTAATAGTTTCATTTAACTTTTTTGTGATGTGGGGGGCTGTTGGTTTAAGGGTTAATAGATTTATTTACTGGCAGTGATGTGGGGGGTCAGAGGTTTAGGGGTTAATACAATTATTTAGTGGCGGCAATGTCGGGAGCGGCGGAATAGGGGTTAATATTTTTATTATAGTGTGGGCAATGTTGGGGTGCAGGGGAATAGGGGTTAATAACTTAATTAAAGTGGTGGCAATATTGGGAGCGGCAGATTAGAGGTTAATAGATTTATTTTTGTGGTGGCGATGTAGGGGGTGGCAGATTAGGGGTTTATGTTAGGGTGTTAGGGGTTTATGTTAGGGTGTTAGGTTTAAACGTAACTTTTTTTAGACATCAATGGGGTTGTGTTACAAATCTTTTCATTCCACGATCACAGGTGTTAGTTTTTTTCTAACACTCTCTCCCCATTGATGTCTATGGGGAAAGCATGCACGAGCATGTCAAAGCAGTGCTTGTATTTTTTGCGGTATGAAGCTCATGGCAACCATATCACATGCACAAGGCAGCTTTTCCAAAACTCGTAATGGCAGCGATATGGATTGTGAAATAACGCAACTTTTATTGCGTTCGTTTTACACCCTCTATAGCGCAAAACTTGTAATCTAGGTGTTAGTGTTTAATGTTCCTTTAAAGCACATATGTTTGGACTCCATAAGGAAATTGAGTTCAAATGTCCAGGTACAATGGCCTCTCACTAATGGACATGAATGGACATCTTCATCCCTATCTGCCCAGCATCACAGCTAGCAGGCACTGCTTATATTTATAATTGCACAAGACACTGCTGCACATGTGGATTGTCAATCACCGGAATATGTTGGATTTCTCACAGCGCCTCCTTTATATCCTACTAGCTCCCCAGAAAGAGCAAGACACCTAGTTTGTCTTCAGATTCTAAAAAACGGTATAATTAAGATCTAGGGAGCGCCTCACAGTGGGCAGGGATATTTATAATGACACTATACAAGTAGAGGGGATATAATACAAATTTAATATTACAGATACAATAAAAAATGTTTAAAATTACACTGTGTTAAAATTACTCAACAAAACAATATATCTTATCTCATAAATTTATATAAATAAAATCACAAAAATACACAAAAATATTCATGGATCCAATAGCCAACGCGTTCCGGCCCTTCCTTGGGCCTTTCTCAATACAGTCTTGAGAAAGGCCCAAGGAAGGGCCAAAACGTGTTGGCTATTGATGGTAAGCCTCATTTCATCTAGCATAGGAATATTTTAGCGTTATTGCACTATTTGTTTTTTGTATTCCACAGGTACACTGGGAATCCTTTGTGTTTTATTTTTTGGATTTAGGATATCTGAACCAACACCTCATTATCATCTACTTTTTTGTGATTTAGGATTGACTTTATTAGAATTATTTTAAACAGTTTTTTATCACTTGCTTTTTATTTTTCATCACTTACTTTTCATATTTTAAATTTTTACATTTTTTCATCACATTTTGCTACACTATAAGGACACCAATTTTTGTTAAATTTTTTTGCATTTTTAAGGTACACAAAATTTCATCCCCTTCTTGGACACCTTCACATCTACTAACCCTAGGATACACTCATCAAAGGCTGGATCACCCATAAGGGACTTGGAGCGTTTACGCGCATCCTGGAACTTAATTTTTTCCACTACACCTGGAGACACAACACATTGTTTAATATATATATTTACTAACAGCTATTTTTTCACCTATATTGTGAGACCGACATTTTAGACCGCCATCTTGGACTGCTACCCCTATCATTTAATTTGGAGCAGTTCATCTAGTAGACTCTTTTACCATTTAGGATTGTACTTTTTTACCATTTAGGATTTAGACATGTGCGGTTCGTTTTGGATTTATTCGGAAATTCGGAAAATTCGGTAAATTCGGAGATTCGGATCGATTTAAATTTCCGAATTAAAATACTTCCGAATCTACCGAATGAATCCGAAATAGCTGCCGTATCTCCGAATAAATCCGAATTAGTTCGGTAAAATTCGGCATTTCCCCATAGGAAACAATGGGAGTTTCGGCTGAAAAAAAACCGCAGCCCCATTGTTTCCTATGGAGAAACACTAAGTCTGCAACTAACAACCTAACATGTACCCCGAGTCTCTAAACACCCCTAATCTGACACTTATTAACCCCTAATCTGCCGCCCCCGCTATCGCTGACACCTGCATTATCTTATTAACCCCTAATCTGCCGACCGTATATCGCCGCCACCTACATTATAGCTATGAACCCCTAATCTGCTGTCCCTAACATCATCGACCCCTACATTATAGTTATTAACCCCTAATATGCCCCCCCAACGTCGCTGCAATGTAACTACAAGTATTAACCCCTAATCTGCCGACCGGATATCGCCGCCACCTACATTATAGCTATTAACCCCTAATCTGCTGTCCCTAACATCGCCGACCCCTACATTATAGTTATTAACCCCTAATCTGCCCCCCCCAACGTCGCCCCAATCTAACTACAAGTATTAACCCCTAATTTGCCGACTGGATATCGCCGCCACCTACATTATAGCTATTAACCCCTAATCTGCTGTCCCTAACATCGCCGACCCCTACATTATAGTTATTAACCCCTAATCTGCCCCCCCCCAACGTCGCCCCAATCTAACTACAAGTATTAACCCCTAATTTGCCGACTGGATATCGCCGCCACCTACATTATAGCTATTAACCCCTAATCTGCTGTCCCTAACATCGCCGACCCCTACATTATAGTTATTAACCCCTAATCTGCCCCCCCAACGTCGCTGCAATCTAACTACAAGTATTAACCCCTAATCTGCCGACCTGATATCGCTGCAACCTAAAATTATAGCTATTAACCCCTAATCTGCTGTCCCTAACATCGCCAACCCCAACATTATAGTTATTAACCCCTAATCTGCCCCCCCAACCTCGCCGCAATCTAACTACGAGTATTAACCCCTAATCTGCCGACTGGAAATCGCTGCCACTATAATAAATGTATTAACCCCTAAACCGCTGCACTCCCGCCTCGCAAACACTATAATACATTTTATTAACCCCTAATCTGCCCTCCCTAACATCGCCGCCACCTACCTACAATTATTAACCCCTAATCTCCCGCCACCAATGTCGCCGCTACTATAATAAGGTTATTAACCCCTAAACCTAAGTCTAACCCTAACCCTAACACCCCCTAACTTAAAATAAATAAAACGAAATAAATATACTATAGTTAAATAAATGAATCCTATTTAAAACTAAATACTTACCTGTAAAATAAACCCTAAGCTAGCTACAATATAACTAATAGTTACATTGTAGCTATTTTAGGATTTATATTTATTTTATAGGCAACTTTGTATTTATTTTAACTAGGTACAATAGTTATTAAATAGTTAATTACTATTTAATAGCTACCTAGCTAAAATAAATATAAATTTACCTGTAAAATAAATCCTAACCTATGTTACAATTACACCTCACACTACACTATCATTAAATTAATTAAATAAATGAATCCTATTTAAAACTAAATACTTACCTGTAAAATAAACCCTAATATAGCTGCAATATAACTAATAGTTACATTGTAGCTATTTTAGCATTTATATTTATTTTACAGGCAACTTTGTATTTATTTTAACTAGGTACAATAGCAATTAAATAGTTATTGACTATTTAATAGCTACCTAGTTAAAATAATTACAAAATTACCTGTAAAATAAATCCTAACCTAAGTTACAATTAAACCTAACACTACACTATCATTAAATAAATTAACTACAAGTACCTACAATTATCTACAATTAAATAAACTAAACTAAAGTACAAAAAAACAACAAAAAAACACTAGATTACAAAAAAACACAAACACTAAATTACAAAAAATAAAAAAATATTACAAGAATTTTAAACTAATTACACCTAATCTAAGCCCCCTAATAAAATAAAGCCCCCCCAAAATAAAAAAATGCCCTACCCTTTACTAAATTACAAAAGTTAACAGCTCTATTATCTTACCAGCCCTTAAAAGGGCCTTTTGCGGGGCACGCCCCAAAGAAAACAGCTCTTTTGCCTTTAAAAAAAAACACAATACCCCCCCCACATTACAACCCACCACCCACATACCCCTACTCTAACCCAAACCCCCTTAAATAAACCTAACACTACCCCCCCGAAGTCTTCATCCGATGGGGCAGAAGAGGACATCCAGACCGGCAGAAGTCTTCATCCAAGCGGGGCAAGAAGAGGTCTTCCATCCATCCATCAGAAAAGTACCAAAATACAAACAAACACTAAATTACCAAAAATAATAAAATATTACAAGAATTTTAAACTAATTACACCTAATCTAAGCCCCCTACTAGCTATTAATATCGCTACAATATAACTAATAGTTACATTGTAGCTATTTTAGGATTTATATTTATTTTACAGTCAACTTTGTATTTATTTTAACTAGGTACAATAGTTATTAAATAGTTAATAACTATTTAATAACTACCTAGCTAAAATAAATACAAATTTACCTGTAAAATAAATCCTAACCTAAGTTACAATTACACCTAACACTACACTATCATTAAATTAATTAAATAAATGAATCCAGCCAATCAGATTGACCTTGCATTCTATTGGCTGATTGGAACAGCCAATAGAATGCGAGGTCAATCTGATTGGCTGATTGGATCAGCCAATCGGATTGAACTTGAATCTGATTGGCTGATTGAATCAGCCAATCAGATTTCTCCTACCTTAATTCCGATTGGCTGATAGAATCCTATCAGCCAATCGGAATTCAAGGGACGCCATCTTGGATGACGTCACTTAAAGGTACAGTCATTTAGTCGTCGGATCAAGAAAGAAGAGGATGCTCCGCGTCGGATGTCTTCAGGATGCTGCCGCTCCGGATGGATGAACAGAGAAGATGTCGCCTGGATCAAGACTTCTGATGGATGGAAGACCTCTTCTTGCCCCACTTGGTTGAAGACTTCTGCCGGTCTGGATGTCCTCTTCTGCCCCATCGGATGAAGACTTCGGCCCGGCTGGGTGAACACGACTCAAGGTAGGGAGATCTTCAGGGGGGTAGTGTTAGGTTTATTTAAGGGGGGTTTGGGTTAGAGTAGGGGTATGTGGGTGGTGGGTTGTAATGTGGGGGGGGGTATTGTGTGTTTTTTTACAGGCAAAAGAGCTGTTTTCTTTGGGGCATGCCCCCGCAAAAGGCCCTTTTAAGGGCTGGTAAGGTAATAGAGCTGTTAACTTTTTTAATTTAGTGTTTGTTTTTTTTGTACTTTAGTTTAGTTTATTTCATTGTATTTAATTGTAGGTACTTGTAGTTAATTTATTTAATTTATTTCATGATAGTGTAGTGTTAGGTTTAATTGTAACTTAGGTTAGGATTTATTTTACAGGTAACTTTGTATTTATTTTAACTAGGTAGCTATTAAACAGTAAATATCTATTCAATAGCTATTTTACCTAGTTAAAATAAATACAAAGTTGCCTGTAAAATAAATATAAATCCTAAAATAGCTACAATGTAACTATTAGTTATATTGTAGCTATATTAGGGTTTATTTTACAGGTAAGTATTTAGTTTTAAATAGGATTAATTTATTTAACTAATTTAATGATAGTGTAGTGTTAGGTGTAATTGTAACTTAGGTTAGGATTTATTTTACAGGTAAATTTGTATTTATTTTAGCTAGGTAGTTATTAAATAGTTATTAACTATTTAATAACTATTGTACCTAGTTAAAATAAATACAAAGTTGCCTGTAAAATAAATATAAATCCTAAAATAGCTACAATGTAACTATTAGTTATATTGTAGCTATATTAATAGCTAGTAGGGGGCTTAGATTAGGTGTAATTAGTTTAAAATTATTGTAATATTTTATTATTTTTGGTAATTTAGTGTTTGTTTGTTTTTTTGGTACTTTTCTGATGGATGGAAGACATCTTCTTGCCCCGCTTGGATGAAGACTTCTGCCAGTCTGGGAGTCCTCTTCTGCCCCATCGGATGAAGACTTCGGCCCGGCTGGGTGAACACTACTCAAGTTAGGGAGATCTTCAGGGGGGTAGTGTTAGGTTTATTTAAGGGGGTTTGGGTTAGAGTAGGGGTATGTGGGTGGTGGGTTATAATGTGGTGGGGGGAGTATTGTGTTTTTTTTTACAGGCAAAAGAGCTGTTTTCTTTGGGGCATGCCCCGCAAAAGGCCCTTTTAAGGGCTGGTAAGATAATAGAGCTGTTAACTTTTGTAATTTAGTATAGGGTAGGGCATTTTTTATTTTGGGGGGCTTTGTTATTTTATTAGGGGGCTTAGATTAGGTGTAATTAGTTTAAAATTATTGTAATATTTTTTTATTTTTTTGTAATTTAGTGTTGTTTTTTTGTACTTTAGTTTAGTTTATTTAATTGTATTTAATTGTAGGTACTTGTAGTTAATTTATTTAATGATAGTGTAGTGTTAGGTTTAATTGTAACTTAGGTTAGGATTTATTTTACAGGTAATTTTGTAATTATTTTAACTAGGTAGCTATTAAATAGTCTATATCTATTTAATAGCTAGTTTACCTAGTTAAAATAAATACAAAGTTGCCTGTAAAATAAATATAAATCCTAAAATAGCTACAATGTAACTATTAGTTATATTGCAGCTATATTAGGGTTTATTTTACAGGTAAGTATTTAGTTTTAAATAGGATTCATTTATTTAATTAATTTAATGATAGTGTAGTGTTAGGTGTAATTGTAACTTAGGTTAGGATTTATTTTACAGGTAAATTTGTATTTATTTTAGCTAGGTAGTTATTAAATAGTTATTAACTATTTAATAGCTATTGTACCTAGTTAAAATAAATGCAAAGTTGCCTGTAAAATAAATATAAATCCTAAAATAGCTACAATGTAACTATTAGTTATATTGTAGCTATATTAATAGCTAGTAGGGGGCTTAGATTAGGTGTAATTAGTTTAAAATTCTTGTAATATTTTATTATTTTTGGTAATTTAGTGTTTGTTTGTATTTTGGTACTTTTCTGATGGATGGAAGACCTCTTCTTGCCCCGCTTGGTTGAAGACTTCTGCTGGTCTGGATGTCCTCTTCTGCCCCATCGGATGAAGACTTCGGCCCGGCTGGGTGAACACGACTCAAGGTAGGGAGATCTTCAGGGGGGTAGTGTTAGTTTTATTTAAGGGGGGTTTGGGTTAGAGTAGGGGTATGTGGGTGGTGGGTTGTAATGTTGGGGGGTGGTGGGTTTTTTTACAGGCAAAAGAGCTGTTTTCTTTGGGGCATGCCCTGCGAAAGGCTCTTTTAAGGGCTGGTAAGGTAATAGAGCTGTTAACTTTTGTAATTTAGTATAGGGTAGGATATTTTTTATTTTGGGGGGCTTCGTTATTTTATTAGGGGGCTTAGATTAGGTGTAATTAGTTTAAAATTGCCAGTCTGGATGTCCTCTTCTGCCCCATCGGATGAAGACTTCGGCCCGGCTGGGTGAACACGACCCAAGGTAGGGAGATCTTCAGGGGGTAGTGTTAGGTTTATTTAAGGGGGGTTTGGGTTAGAGTAGGGGTATGTGGGTGGTGGGTTGTAATGTGGGGGGGGGTATTGTGTTTTTTTTTTACAGGCAAAAGAGCTGTTTTCTTTGGGGCATGCCCCACAAAAGGCCCTTTTAAGGCTGTTAACTTTTGTAATTTAGTATAGGGTAGGTCATTTTTTTATTTTGGGGGGCTTTGTTATTTTATTAGGGGGCTTAGATTAGGTGTAATTAGTTTAAAATTCTTGTAATATTTTTTTATTTTTTGTAATTTAGTGGGGTTTTTTTGTAATTTAGTGTTGTTTTTTTTGTACTTTAGTTTAGTTTATTTAATTGTAGATAATTGTAGGTACTTGTAGTTAATTTATTTAATGATAGTGTAGTGTTAGGTTTAATTGTAACTTAGGTTAGGATTTATTTTACAGGTAATTTTGTAATTATTTTAACTGGGTAGCTATTAAATAGTCAATAACTATTTAATAGCTATTGTACCTAGTTAAAATAAATACAAAGTTGCCTGTAAAATAAATATAAATGCTAAAATAGCTACAATGTAACTATTAGTTATATTGCAGCTATATTAGGGTTTATTTTACAGGTAAGTATTTTGTTTTAAATAGGATTCATTTATTTAATTAATTTAATGATAGTGTAGTGTTAGGTGTAATTGTAACTTATTTTAGGATTTATTTTACAGGTAAATTTGTATTTATTTTAGCTAGGTAGCTATTAAATAGTAATTAACTATTTAATAGCTATTGTACCTAGTTAAAATAAATACAAAGTTGCCTGTAAAATAAATATAAATCCTAAAATAGCTACAATGTAACTATTAGTTATATTGTAGCTAGCTTAGGGTTTATTTTACAGGTAAGTATTTAGTTTTAAATAGGATTCATTTATTTAACTATAGTAAATTTATTTCATTTTATTTAAATTATATTTAAGTTAGGGGGTGTTAGGGTTAGGGTTAGACTTAGGTTTAGGGGTTAATAACCTTATTATAGTAGCAGCGACGTTGGGGGCGGGAGATTAAGGGTTAATAATTGTAGGTAGGTGGCGGCGATGTTAGGGAGGGCAGATTAGGGGTTAATAAAATGTATTATAGTGTTTGCGAGGCGGGAGTGCAGCGGTTTAGGGGTTAATACATTTATTATAGTGGCAGCGATTTCTGGTCGGCAGATTAGGGGTTAATACTTGTAGTTAGATTGCGGCGACGTTGGGGGGGGCAGATTAGGGGTTAATAACTATAACGTAGGGGTCAGCGATGTTAGGGACAGCAGATTAGGGGTTAATAGCTATATTTTTAGGTGGTATCGATATCCGGTCGGCAGATTAGGCGTTAATACTTGTAGTTAGATTGCGGCGACGTTGGGTGGGGCAGATTAGGGGTTAATAACTATAATGTAAGGGTCAGCGATGTTAGGGACAGCAGATTAGGGGTTAATAGCTATAATGTATGTGGCGGCGATATCCGGTCGGCAGATTAGGGGTTAATACTTGTAGTTAGATTGCAGCGACGTTGGGGGGGACAGATTAGGGGTTAATAACTATAATGTAGGGGTCGGCGATGTTAGGGACAGCAGATTAGGGGTTAATAGCTATAATGTAGGTGGCGGCGATATCCGGTTGGCAGATTAGGGGTTAATACTTGTAGTTAGATTGCTGCGACATGGGGGGGGATATTAGTGGTTAATAACTATAATGTAGGGGTCAGCGGTGTTAGGGACAGCAGATTAGGGGTTAATAGCTATAATGTATGCAGCGGCGATATCCGGTCGGCAGATTAGGGGTTAATACTTGTAGTTAGATTGCGGCGACGTTGGGGGGCAGATTAGGGGTTAATAACTATAATGTAGGGGTCAGCGATGTTAGGGACAGCAGATTAGGGGTTCATAGGGATAATGTAGGCTGCGGTGATATACGGTCGGCAGATTAGGGGTTAAATAATGTTATTATAGGGTTTGCGATGTGGGGGGTCTCGGTTTAGTGGTTCATAGGTAGTTTATGGGTGTTAGTGACTTAGTGTACTAAATGGGTGTTAGTGTACTAAAACATACCGAATTTTGGGACCGAATAGAACCGAATTCAGCCGAATTTATTCGAATCCGAATAAATCCGAAATGAATTTATTCGAATCTGAATAAATCCGAAACGAATGCATTCAAATTTTGCCGAATTCGATTCGATCCGAACCGAAATTCGAAAAGTCCGAATCGATCCGAACCGAAAACGAACCAAATTTTTTAGCCGTGCACATGTCTATTAGGATTATACGGTTATATGTTTTTATTTTTATTTCAATTTTGTACTGTAATCATGGATCCATGAATATTTTTGTGTATTTTTGTGATTTTATTTATATAAATTTATGAGATAAGATATATCGTTGTGTTGAGTAATTTTAACACAGTGTAATTTTAAACATTTTTTATTGTATCTGTAATATTAAATTTGTATTATATCCCCTCTACTTGTATAGTGTCATTATAAATATTCCTGCCCACTGTGAGGCACTCCCTAGATCTTAATTATACCGATTGTCAATCACCCTAGTCTGAGAAGTCCAGGGTATTGAGAAACCCCACTTAATAGTTGCCGTAGGTTAAGAAGCAGCGGTCATCAGACTATCGCAGCAGGCTTTATCATGCAAACCTGCAGCCAAAAGCGCTTAAATGGAGCCCTATATATCACATTTTAATGATGCAGAGTTTTTCTATTAGCTGGCAGCAACTTGCATCACAAGGTCTGCGAAAAACCCACAAAATGCCACAGATGTTAATTTAATGTAAAATAAAACAGTTAAAATATTCTTACCTAAATAGAAATTAAAATCCTTTTAGTTGGCCCAGAAATGCTGTGTGGTTTCTAGAAATAGCAGTGCTGTTTCTTATCAGAAATGAAGCTTATACATTGAGTTGCCAATGGTGTTACCAAACTCCTAGATGTCTGCTGTTCAATGACAGGGAAAAGAAATGTCACAGGGAAAAGAAATGTCACAGTACAGCCACAACCAAGCTTGCACTACATATACCCCTAAAGCAAAAATGGAAATATTGGCTATATTGGTGAAATCACAGCAACAACAAAAAGCATTTCATAGCATCACTGGTATATTAAAAAGGTTAAAAGAAAAAAAGAGCCTTTTTTAAATTTGAGCTTTAATGTCAGTTTATATATGTAATGGTATCAGGGATGCCACATTTTACCCAGCTAATTCTCTATTTTCTATATAGTTTACTACTGCCCATTGTGTGCAGTTAACCCTCCCATTAAATGTCTGATATACTCTGCTTTTATATATATTACAAGTAGATTAGATAGAAAGTGAAGCAGTGTTTTGTGTGAGATTTCTAGCGTAAATAGCACTTGCATGAAACTGAAAAAGAGCATATCGAGAGCATCTGTGCTCTTGTATTACAAGATAAAATTAAATAATTTCCATTTAAGCATTAGTATCACTTCCAAAGCTTAAAATAAATGGTGGTTCCCATTGTGAAGTTACCAGAAATCTACCATTTACACCTTATACAAATGGAAACTTCTACTACAATAGCCATTCAGCAGGAATGCCCCTTACAATACAAGTTTTTACATCAATAACGTTGTACAGTGTAAAAGGACAATAGAGATTAATTTGAAATGGGGCATTATTGGTATACGGAACATGTGTGTATGATATGTAATTTTAAATGCATTACACTGTAAATTGATCAGTATAATTTTTTTAAAGTTCTTTATTGTGAAAAAAAGTGTTTTTTTTATTTTGACTTGGTTTTGGTTTGAAGAGTAGACCAGATTAACATAACTGGATAATAATATCTTGCAGAAAAATGGAAATGGCTTTTCCCAGTCAGAAATATAAATGGCTAGATTACGAGTCTTGCGTTAGCCTTAAAAAGCAGCGTTGAGGGGTCCCAATGCTGCTTTTTAACGCCCGCTGGTATTACGAGCCTTGCAGGTACAGGTGTACCGCTCACTTTTTTTCCGTGATTTTTGCATACCGCAAATCCCCTTAAGTCAATTGCGTATCCTATCTTTTTAATGGTATTTTCCTAACACCGGTATTATGATTGCTTGAAAAAGTGAGCGGTACACCCTCTCCTGTCCAGACTCCTACCGCATTTAAAAGTCAGTAGTTAAGAGTTTTATGGGCTAACGCCGTAACATAAAACTCTTAACTAAAGTGCTACAAAGTACACTAACACCCATAAACTACCTATTAACCCCTAAACCTAGCCCCCCCATCAGAAACACTTAACTAAATTATTTAACCCCTAATCTGCCGACCGGACATTGCCGCCACTGTACATATATTAACCCCTAAACCACTGCACCCCGCCTCGCAAACACTAGTTAAATTTTATTAACCCCTAATCTGCCATACCTAACATAGCTGACGCCTACCTACATTTATTAACCCCTAATCTGCCGCCCCCAACGTCGCTGCTACTATATTAAATTTAATAACCCCTAAACCTAAGACTAACCCTAAATCTAACCCCCCCTAACTTAAATATAATTTAAATAAATCTAAATAAATTTACTACAATTAAATAAATTATTCCTATTTAAAACTAAATACTTACCTATAAAATAAACCCTAAGCTAGCTACAATATAACTAATAGTTACATTGTAGCTAGCTTAGGGTTTATTTTTATTTTACAGGCAACTTTTGTATTTATTTTAACTAGGTAGAATAGTTATTAAATAGTTATTAACTATTTAATAACTTCCTAGTTAAAATAAGTACAAATTTACCTGTAAAATAAATCCTAACCTAAATTACAATTACACCTAACACTACACTATCATTAAATGAATTACAATTACCTACAATTAACTACAATTAAATACAATTAAATAAAATAAACTAAAGTACAAAAAAAGCAAACACTAAATTACAGAAAATAAAAAAAATTACAATTTTTTTAAACTAATTACACCTAATCTAATCCCCCTAATAAAATAAAAAAGCCCCCAAAAATAATAAAATTCCCTACCCTACACTAAATTACAAATAGCCATTAAAATGGCCTTTTGCGGGGCATTGCCCCAAAGTAATCAGCTCTTTTACCTATAAAAAAAATACAATACCCCCCAACATTAAAACCCACCACCCACACACCCAACCCTACTCTAAAACCCACCCAATCCCCCCTAAAATAAACCTAACACTACCCCCTTGAAGATCACCCTACCTTGAGCCGTCTTCACCCAGCCGGGCACAAGTGGACGTCCAGAGGGGCAGAAGTCTTCATCCGATCCGGGCAGAATAGGACATTCAGACCGGCAGAAATCTTCATCTAGGCGGCATCTTCTATCTTCTTCCATCCGGAGCGGAGCGGGTCCATCTTGAAGACATCCGACGCAGAGCATCCTCTTCCATCCGACGGCGACTGAAGAATGAAGGTTCCTTTAAGTGACATCATCCAAGATGGCATCCCTTCACTTCCGATTGGCTGATAGAATCCTATCAGCCAATCGGAATTAAGGTAGGAAATTAGCAATCAGCCAATAGTATTTAAGTTCAATCCTATTGGCTGATCCAATAAGCCAATAGGATTGAGCTCGCATTCTATTGGCTGTTCCAATCAGCCAATAGAATGCAAGCTCAATTCTATTGGCTGATTGCATCAGCCAATAGGATTTTTCCACCTTAATTCCAATTAGCTGATCAGATCGGAATTGAAGGGACGCCATCTTGGATGACGTCACTTAAAGGAACCTTCATTCTTCAGTCGCCGTCGGATGGATGAGGATGCTCCGCGTCGGATGTCTTCAAGATGGACCCGCTCCGCTCCGTATGGAAGAAGATAGAAGATGCCGCCTAGATGAAGACTTCTGCCGGTCTGGATGTCCTCTTCTGCCCAGATCGGATGAAGACTTCTGCCCCTCTGGATGTCCACTTGTGCTCGGCTGAGTGAAGTCGGCTCAAGGTAGGGTGATCTTCAAGGGGGTAGTGTTAGGTTTTATTAAGGGGGGGATTGGGTGGGTTTTAGAGTAGGGTTGGGTGTGTGGGTGGTGGGTTTTAATGTTGGGGGGGTATTGTATTTTTTTTATAGGTAAAAGAGCTGATTACATTGGGGCAATGCCCCGCAAAAGGCCCTTTTAAGGGCTATTTGTAATTTAGTATAGGGTAGGGAATTTCATTATTTTGGGGGGCTTTTTATTTTATTAGGGGGATTAGATTAGGTGTAATTAGTTTAATTTTTTTTTTTCTGTAATTTAGTGTTTTTTTTGTACTTTAGATTATTTAATTTAATTGTAGGTAATTTATGTAATTAATTTAATGATTGTGTAATGTTAGGTATAACTGCAATTTAAGTTATGATTGATGTTGCAGATAAATTTGTAATTATTTTAACTAGGAAGTTATTAAACAGTTAATAACTATTTAATACATATTCTACCTAGTTAAAATAAATACAAAGTTGCCTGTAAAATAAATATAAATCCTAAGGCCTAGATTTAGAGTTGGGCTCCTAACGCTGGTTTTGGGCTACCGCCGGTATTTGGAGTCAGTCAGGAAAGGGTCTAACGCTCACTTTCCAGCCGCGACTTTTCCATACCGCAGATCCCCTTACGTCATTTGCGTATCCTATCTTTTCAATGGGATCTTCCTAACGCCGGTATTTAGAGTCGTGGCTGAAGTGAGCGTTAGAAATCTAACGACAAAACTCCAGCCGCAGAAAAAAGTCAGTAGTTAAGAGCTTTCTGGGCTAACGCCGGTTTATAAAGCTCTTAACTACTGTGCTCTAAAGTACACTAACACCCATAAACTACCTATGTACCCCTAAACCGAGGTCCCCCCACATCGCCGCCACTATATTTACATTTTTTAACCCCTAATCTTCCGCTCTGTACACTGCCGCCAACTACGTTATCCCTATGTACCCCTAATCTGCTGCCCCTAACACCGCCGACCCCTATATTATATTTATTAACCCCTAATCTGCCGCCCTCAACGTCGCCTCCACCTGCCTACACTTATTAACCCCTAATCTGCCGAGCGGACCGCACCGCTACTGTAATAAAGTTATTAACCCCTAATCCGCCTCACCCTCGCCTCAATAACCCTATAATAAATAGTATTAACCCCTAATCTGCCCTCCCTAACATCGCCGGCACCTAACTTCAATTATTAACCCCTAATCTGCCGACCTAATCTCGCCGCTACTGTAATAAATGTATTAACCCCTAAAGCTAAGTCTAACCCTAACACTAACACCCCCTAAGTTAAATATAATTTAAATCTAACGAAATAAATTAACTCTTATTAAATAAATTATTCCTATTTAAAGCTAAATACTTACCTGTAAAATAAATCCTAATATAGCTACAATATAAATTATAATTATATTATAGCTATTTTAGGATTTATATTTATTTTACAGGTAACTTTGTATTTATTTTAACCAGGTACAATAGCTATTAAATAGTTAAGAACTATTTAATAGCTAAAATAGTTAAAATAATTACAAAATTACCTGTAAAATAAATCCTAACCTAAGTTACAATTAAACCTAACACCTAATAAATTAATTAAATAAAATACCTACAATTATCTACAATTAAACCTAACACTACACTATCAATAAATTAATTAAATACAATACCTACAAATAAATACATTTAAATAAACTAACTAAAGTACAAAAAATAAAAAAGAACTAAGTTACAAAAAATAAAAAAATATTTACAAACACCCCCCCCAACATTACAACCCACCACCCACATACCCCTAATCTAACCCAAACCCCCCTTAAATAAACCTAACACTAAGCCCCTGAAGATCTTCCTACCCTATCTTCACCTCGCCGGGTATCACACCGATCCGTCCTGGCTCCAAAATCTTCATCCAACCCAAGCGGGGGCTGGCGATCCATAATCCTGCGGCTGAAGAGGTCCAGAAGAGGCTCCAAAGTCTTCATCCTATCCGGGAAGAAGAGGCGATCCAGACCGGCAACCATCTTGATCCAAGCGGCATCTTCTATCTTCATCCGATGAGGAACGGCTCCATCGTGAAGACCTCCAGCGCTGACCAATCTTCTTCCTCCGACGTCCAACTGAAGAATGACGATTCCTTTAAGGGACGTCATCCAAGATGGCGTCCCTCGAATTCTGATTGGCTGATAGGATTCTATCAGCCAATCGGAATTAAGGTAGGAAAATTCTGATTGGCTGATGGAATCAGCCAATCAGAATCAAGTTCAATCCGATTGGCTGATCCAATCAGATTGAGCTCGCATTCTATTGGCTGATCGGAACAGCCAATAGAATGCAAGCTCAATCTGATGCCCGGCGAGGTGAAGATAAGGTAGGAAGATCTTCAGGGGCTTATAGTTAGGTTTATTTTAGGGGGGTTTGGGTTATATTAGGGGTATGTGGGTGGTGGGTTGTAATGTTGGGGGGGGTATTGTATGTGTTTTTTTACAGGCAAAAGAGCTGAATTCTTTGGGGCATGCCCCGCAAAGGGCCCTGTTCAGGGCTGGTAAGGTAAAAGAGCTTTGAACTTTTGTAATTTAGAATAGGGTAGGGCATTTTTTTATTTTGGGGGTCTTTGTTATTTTATTAGGGGGCTTAGAGTAGGTGTAATTAGTTTAAAATTGTAATATTTTTCTAATGTTTGTAAATATTTTTTTATTTTTTGTAACTTAGTTCTTTTTTATTTTTTGTAACTTAGTTCTTTTTTATTTTTTGTACTTTAGTTAGTTTATTTAAATGTATTTATTTGTAGGTATTGTATTTAATTAATTTATTGATAGTGTAGTGTTAGGTTTAATTGTAACTTAGGTTAGGATTTATTTTACAGGTAATTTTGCAATTATTTTAACTAGGTAACTATTAAATAGTTATTAACTATTTAATAGCTATTGTACCTGGTTAAAATAAATACAAAGTTACCTGTAAAATAAATATTAATCCTAAAATAGGTACAATATAATTATAATTTATATTGTAGCTATATTAGGGTTTATTTTACAGGTAAGTATTTAGCTTTAAATAGGAATAATTTATTTAATAAGAGTTAATTTATTTCGTTAGATTTAAATTATATTTAACTTAGGGGGGTGTTAGTGTTAGGGTTAGACTTAGCTTTAGGGGTTAATACATTTATTAGAATAGCGGTGAGCTCCAGTCGGCAGATTAGGGGTTAATGTTTGAAGTTAGGTGTCGGCGATGTTAGGGAGGGCAGATTAGGGGTTAATACTATTTATTATAGGGTTATTGAGGCGGAAGTGAGGCGGATTAGGGGTTAATAACTTTATTATAATAGCGGTGCGGTCCGCTCGGCAGATTAGGGGTTAATAAGTGTAGGCAGGTGGAGGCGACGTTGTGGGGGGCAGATTAGGGGTTAATAAATATAATATAGGGGTCGGCGGTGTTAGGGGCAGCAGATTAGGGGTACATAGGGATAATGTAAGTAGCGGCTGTTTACGGAGCGGCAGATTAGGGGTTAAAAAAAATATGTAGGTTTCAGCGATAGCGGGGGCGGCAGAATAGGGGTTAATAAGTGTAAGGTTAGGGGTGTTTAGATTCAGGGTACATGTTAGAGTGTTAGGTTCAGACATAGGAAGTGTTTCCACATAGAAAACAATGGGGCTGCGTTAGGTGCTGAACGCGGCTTTTTTGCAGGTGTTAGGTTTTTTTTCAGCTCAAACAGCCCCATTGTTTTCTATGGGGGAATCGTGCACGAGCACGTTTTTGAAGCTGGCCGCGTCCGTAAGCACCGCTGGTATCGAGAGTTGAAGTTGTGGTAAATATGCTCTACGCTCCTTTTTTGGAGCCTAACGCAGCCGTTCTGTGAACTCTAAATACCAGCGGTATTTAAAAGGTGCGGAAGAAAAAAAGCCAGCGTAGCTAACGCACCCCTTTGGCCGCAAAACTCTAAATCTAGGCGTAAGCTAGCTACAATGTAACTATTAGTTATATTGTAGCTAGCTTAGAGTTTATTTTATAGGTAAGTATTTAGTTTTAAATAGGATTAATTTATTTAATTGTATTAATTTTATTTAGATGTACAGGGAGTGCAGAATTATTAGGCAAGTTGTATTTTTGAGGATTAATTTTATTATTGAACAACAACCATGTTCTCAATGAACCCAAAAAACTCATTAATATCAAAGCTGAATAGTTTTGGAAGTAGTTTTTAGTTTGTTTTTAGTTTTAGCTATTTAGGGGGATATCTGTGTGTGCAGGTGACTATTACTGTGCATAATTATTAGGCAACTTAACAAAAAACAAATATATACCCATTTCAATTATTTAGTTTTACCAGTGAAACCAATATAACATCTCAACATTCACAAATATACATTTCTGACATTCAAAAACAAAACAAAAACAAATCAGTGACCAATATAGCCACCTTTCTTTGCAAGGACACTCAAAAGCCTGCCATCCATGGATTCTGTCAATGTTTTGATCTGTTCACCATCAACATTGCGTGCAGCAGCAACCACAGCCTCCCAGACACTGTTCAGAGAGGTGTACTGTTTTCCCTCCTTGTAAATCTCACATTTGATGATGGACCACAGGTTCTCAATGGGGTTCAGATCAGGTGAACAAGGAGGCCATGTCATTAGATTTTCTTCTTTTATACCCTTTCTTGCCAGCCACGCTGTGGAGTACTTGGACGCGTGTGATGGAGCATTGTCCTGCATGAAAATCATGTTTTTCTTGAAGGATGCAGACTTCTTCCTGTACCACTGCTTGAAGAAGGTGTCTTCCAGAAACTGGCAGTAGGACTGGGAGTTGAGCTTGACTCCATCCTCAACCCGAAAAGGCCCCACAAGCTCATCTTTAATGATACCAGCCCAAACCAGTACTCCACCTCCACCTTGCTGGCGTCTGAGTCGGACTGGAGCTCTCTGCCCTTTACCAATCCAGCCACGGGCCCATCCATCTGGCCCATCAAGACTCACTCTCATTTCATCAGTCCATAGAAAAATCAGTCTTGAGATATTTCTTGGCCCAGTCTTGACATTTCAGCTTGTGTGATTTGTTCAGTGGTGGTCGTCTTTCAGCCTTTCTTACCTTGGCCATGTCTCTGAGTATTGCACACCTTGTGCTTTTGGGCACTCCAGTGATGTTGCAGCTCTGAAATATGGCCAAACTGGTGGCAAGTGGCATCTTGGCAGCTGCACGCTTGACTTTTCTCAGTTCATGGGCAGTTATTTTGCGCCTTGGTTTTTCCACACGCTTCTTGCGACCCTGTTGACTATTTTGAATGAAACGCTTGATTGTTCGATGATCATGCTTCAGAAGTTTTGCAATTTTAAGAGTGCTGCATCCCTCTGCAAGATATCTCACTATTTTTGACTTTTCTGAGCCTGTCAAGTCCTTCTTTTGACCCATTTTGCCAAAGGAAAGGAAGTTGCCTAATAATTATGCACACCTGATATAGGGTGTGGATGTCATTAGACCACACCCCTTCTCATTACAGAGATGCACATCACCTAATATGCTTTATTGGTAGTAGGCTTTCGAGCCTATACAGCTTGGAGTAAGACAACATGCATAAAGAGGATGATGTGGTCAAAATACTCATTTGCCTAATAATTCTGCACTCCCTGTATGTGCTTATTCTGCTGCACCTAGTCCCCAGCTGTAGTATTGTGCTATAAACTGTGACCTTTAAAACTTTAGACCGGAAGATGGGGTATGTTTGCAGACCACGGTGTTATGTGCTTTATCCGTGCTGTGTTTCAAAAGGGCACTGTGAGACCGGCTGTTTTCTATCTCCTCTCTCTAAGGAGACACATGCAGGGGCTTACATGTACTTTCTCCTATTCGTCACCTAGCTGTGTTGTGGCAGCCTTCGGTCAGAGAGTGCTGGGCTTCAGCGTCTGGGTTCCGTGTCCCACTCTCTGTTACGGGGAATTCCCGCCCTGGCAATCCAATATGGCGGCGCGCTGTCTATTTGCGGCAGAGAGGAGGGCACTGTTATCAGTAGGTGTAAGGGTCTACGGCTGCAGGCGGTGGTTTTAACTCACCGGCCCCAGGTCTGTTAATGCCGGTCCCGCGGCTGCGTTCTCAGTCTGCGTCTCGGGTTGTATTGAACGCCAGGAGAGTTCTGCTTGTGTCACCGGCCGTGGGGTTAGTTGTGCTTAACAATTTCCCTCCTTGTAAATCTCACATTTGATGATGGACCACAGGTTCTCAATGGGGTTCAGATCAGGTGAACAAGGAGGCCATGTCATTAGATTTTCTTCTTTTATACCCTTTCTTGCCAGCCACGCTGTGGAGTACTTGGACGCGTGTGATGGAGCATTGTCCTGCATGAAAATCATGTTTTTCTTGAAGGATGCAGACTTCTTCCTATACCACTGCTTGAAGAAGGTGTCTTCCAGAAACTGGCAGTAGGACTGGGAGTTGAGCTTGACTCCATCCTCAACCCGAAAAGGCCCCACAAGCTCATCTTTGATGATACCAGCCCAAACCAGTACTCCATCTCCACCTTGCTGGTGTCTGAGTCGGACTGGAGCTCTCTGCCCTTTACCAATCCAGCCACGGGCCCATCAAGACTCACTCTCATTTCATCAGTCCATAAAACCTTAGAAAAATCAGTCTTGAGATATTTCTTGGCCCAGTCTTGACGTTTCAGCTTGTGTGTCTTGTTCAGTGGTGGTCGTCTTTCAGCCTTTCTTACCTTGGCCATGTCTCTGAGTATTGCACACCTTGTGCTTTTGGGCACTCCAGTGATATTGCAGCTCTGAAATATGGCCAAACTGGTGGCAAGTGGCATCTTGGCAGCTGCACGCTTGACTTTTCTCAGTTCATGGGCAGTTATTTTGCACCTTGGTTTTTCCACACGCTTCTTGCGACCCTGTTGACTATTTTGAATGAAACGCTTGATTGTTCGATGATCACGCTTCAGAAGCTTTGCAATTTTAAGAGTGCTGCATCCCTCTGCAAGATATCTCACTATTTTTGACTTTTCTGAGCCTGTCAAGTCCTTCTTTTGACCCATTTTGCCAAAGGAAAGGAAGTTGCCTAATAATTATGCACACCTGATATATTGTGTTGATGTCATTAGACCACACCCCTTCTCATTACAGAGATGCACATCACCTAATATGCTTAATTGGTAGTAGGCTTTCGAGCCTATACAGCTTGGAGTAAGACAACATGCATAAAGAGGATGATGTGGTCAAAATACTCATTTGCCTAATAATTCTGCACTCCCTGTATTTAAGTTATATTTAAGTTAGGGTTAGGTTAGTTAATTAAAGTGGCGGCGACGTTGGCGGCGGCAGATTAGGGGTTAATAAATTTAATATAGTTGTGACGACGTGTGGGGGGCAGATTAGGGGTTAATAAATATAATGTAGGGTTCGGCGATGTTGGGGGCAGCAGATTAGGGGTTCATAAGTATAATGTAGGTGTCGGTGGTGTCCGGAGCAGCAGATTAGGGGTTAATAATATAATGTAGGTAGCGAAGATGTCGGGGGCGGCAGATTAGGGGTTAATAAGTGTAAGATTAGGGGTGTTTAGACTCGGGGTTCATGTTAGGGTGTTAGGTGCAGACATAACTTTTATTTCCCCATAGGAAACAATGGGGCTGCGTTAGGAGCTGAACGCTGCTTTTTTGCAGGTGTTAGTTTTTTTTTCAGCCAGCTCAGCCCCATTGTTTCCTATCGGGAAATCGTGCATGAGCACGTTTAGCCAGCTTACCGCTACCGTAAGCAGCGCTGGTATTACAGTGAGATGTAGGGCTAAATTTTGCTCAACATTCACTTTTTAGCCGGCTTGAAGAAAACCTGTAATACCAGCATTGTCTTAAGTGATTGGTGAGAAAAAAAGTTTTGTTAGCACCGCACAGCCTTACCGACAAAAACTCGTAATCTAGCTGAAAGTTTGCTGTACTTTCAAAACAAGCTTTAATAAATATAGACCATTATATATTAGAGACAGGGCACTGTGATTTTTTTTCTCCCCTTAAATTTATTACCAATGAATCATTTTACCTGCCAGAGTGAATTCATTTGCTATTATTTGTTTTTATAATTTAAAACAGCTGCTATTGCCTGTTGAATCCCTACCTACATACATTTCTATACTTAAGCACAGTAATTTTGATGTGTTTTATACAACTTTTTTGTCTTGAGTAACAGTTAACCAGAGCTCTGAAGCCGCACTATCCCGACGCGTGTTTAATTCAATTGCGCTCCAGTGAACACATTGAGGGGTAGATTTATCAAAGCAACGGGACAATATTATTGCTCCAAATTTGTTGCAAAGTATTGCTACAAACTTGGTGCGAAGTATTGCTCCAAACTTGGTGCACTAGTCGATATAGAGATAAAAATTTAATATAGCTAACATTTCTTTTTTTTTGATAAATTTATTTGCACCATGTTTTAGGCATGTAATACAAGTCCCACTCTCCACTTCGCACAAAATTTGATGCAACACTTTTTGCACCAAATTTAATGCAATTACTCCTAAACAACCCACAAAATACTATCCCGATGTGTGTTTAACTCAATTGTGCTCCAGCAAACACATTGAGGGGTAGATTTATCAAAGCTTCAACTGATAATATGCTGGAATCCCGTGTCAAATTTGACGCAAGATTGATCCGCCGTAGTTAACAAAGCGTCAAATTTGTCAACTGTTGAAATATGTGACGTAATATATGTTCCCGCAATCTCAATCCTATGCAGATCAATGCTTGCATCATTCCAGATGTTTCAAATTCACATTTGACTCTATTTGACCCTCTTCCCAATTTATCAAACATTCAACAAATACGCTCGTGTCAATTTCAATGCAGCGTACCTATCGTTCAAACCGCCACTCTTAAGGCCGCGAATGCAATAGAAATCAATGAGAGTCTGAAAACACAGAAAGGTTATGTTCAATGATGCAAGACAATGAAGCACATTAGATAATAAAAGTAAATAAGAAACTTTATTAAAATTGTATACTTTTTCTAAATTAAACTATTTTATTGCTCCAAATTTGGTGCACTAGTAGATATAGGGATACAAATGAAATACATTACTACTTATGGATTATGTTACATCTTTGTCTCTCATTACAAAGCAAGGGGACAATATTATTGTTCCAAATTTGTTGCAAAGAATTGCTACAAACTTGGTGCGAATTATTGCTTCAAACTTGGTGCACTAGTCGATATAGAGATAAAAATTTAATAAATACATAACATAATGTATTTAACTTACTTTTTTTTTTGACAAATCTATTTGACTCAGTACTCCTAAACAACCCACAAAATACTCAAATTGCTCAATACTTGTGTCATTGATCATTCATCAGAACTTGTAAATGCCACTTGTTACATTGTGTATTATACTTTAAAAGTATGTATATGTGAAATTAGTGTTAAAGTTAAACATTGATGATGACATTCGGACACATAGGCCCCTATTTATCAAAGGTCTTGCGGACCTGGTCCGCAACACCTCGCTAAATGCAGAGAGCAATACGCTATCCGCATTTAACATTGCACCAGCAGCTCACAAGAGCTGCTGGTGCAACGCTGCCCCCTGCAGACTGACCTGAAGGCTCACCAGAAACACAGGGCATCAAGCTTGATAGATAGGCCCCATAGATGGATATTTATCAAAGCATCAATCTCGTAGACTCGCTGGGGTCAATAAACTCGCCAGACATTGCTGACGCGGCTCTGCATCTTATCTATCAAAAATTCAGTCAAAAACACGCACGTCAAGTATGGTGCGAAGAGTATCGGACTGAGCATCAGACTTTTGATAAATAAGAGTCATCAATTTTGTGAATATCCTTATCTATCTAATTCTTTACCCTAAATGTCTATCTAATGAAGACATTTTAGTCCTCTTATTGCCTCCTGTATTCCCCTAACAGCATCAGCAACAATTTGCAGCCCCTGTCTAAGTTGGGCAAATAGTTGCGGCAGGAAGGGGTCTGTCTGGGTCACCTGATCTTGAGCTGTAATAAAAACAAAAAATAAAATACGTTATAACAATTCATTTTAAAAATAGAAGTGTTAAAACATGATATGATAATTTCTTACATTCTGTTCCAGCCACTCATCTGATCTCTCCGGCGACATGGCTGGGGCACCTTCATCTCCAGATGATTCCTCTTTTTGAGCTGTCAGAGATGAAGTCCCCAATAAAAAACATTGTTATGGATGCGGAATATGTTATAAGGCCTATATTAAATACAACATTGTTAAAACACAGAAAATAAATTATGGTCTACTAATTCACAATCAATATAGAAGTGTCAAAACATGATATGATAATTTCTTACATTCTGTTCCAGCCACCTCCTCATCTGATTTGTACAGCGACATGGCTGGGGCAGATTCATTGGTCGTTGATTCCTCAGTTTCATCTGTCAGAGATGAAGCACAAACACAAATCTTTGTAAGGATAAGGATTATGTGACAAGTCCTAGATTATGCTCAGCATTGCTGTAGACTGTTATGACAACATGATGATAAAAATCAAATATGTGAATTTAAAAACACAATCCTTTACATTAACCTGCATCATGAAAACTTTTTTCAAACTCACTCTTTTATGATAAATACTGAAAACATGTTGTTGTAATATAAAATTACCTTAGGTATCAGGGACATCAGAATCAGTCCCTGACTCATCCTCTCTTGTATCTTCCAGAAGACTCAGTGGCAGCGGTGTCGAGGAGTGGTTCCTCTGTGGCGTGGCCTTGGAGACTGGCATCAGATACCGGGGGATCCTATCCCTTGGCCTTGATAAATCTGTGAACTTATAAAGATGTACTGTATGTCAACATTAGATCCATGTGCTATTTTTTCTTCTGCGTAATGTTTCTGCAGCTATAATGCATGTATATTGTATTCTCATGATTAAACTACCAACCTATTAAAAATAATATATATATATGTGTGTATATACTGTATATGCATTTAAAGAGAGATAGGAAACTCCCTCCTGGGGAAGTACCGGTTAATCCCGTACACCAATATCATCAATTCACAATCAGTAAAAACAGGTGGATGCAACATCTCTGAAACCTAAATACACTCTAAAATAATTATTAAGTGGGACACAAGTTACTATCCAAAGTATAGAGTAATCTGATTAATTATTGACAGTAGTGTAGAAAAAGTTGTTCACTGTTTGATTGGTGGATTATATACATCATGTGTTCATGACCATTTATATGTAATTCACACAATAAATCTTTAATCATATTATATTATATGCATCACCAATGACTGGCTTATGCAAAGTATATCCTGTAAGAATACAAGAATTAGTTGTGCGTCACTAATGATCCAAATATAAAACAAATTGAATGTATATTGATTTAAATACGTATATAAAATCAATGTTGGCTAATTGGATTGATCCCGTGATTGATTATATAACAATAAGTTTAATTTAAAATTAAGATATCGTGGTAAATTTTTCTATTACATTTATTTGAACATTTAATTTATGCGTCAAGAATGACGGGCTTATGAATACGATACACTTTAAGAATTTAATAACTGCGTAAACAAAGATTATACTCTTAAACAATTTAATTATTGATTGTATATTAAATTGATAACGGCTGATTGATTACGTCATGACTAATTAACTATAAAAGGTGCATGAAAATGAAGTCTAATTTGTTTTTCTTAGTAAGCTTATATGTGTGAGCTCAGTAAGAGTAATTCATTTTTTGGCAAATGTCTTGTATTTTTTTTTTCTTGGACTGTACATGGCGTCTGCGGAGACTGGTAAGAAAAAATCCAGACAAAATATAAAGTTCAATTTTGACGAGAACCAGGTTCTTGTAACCAAGGTTCTGGCTCACTATGGCCTAGATTTGGAATTTGGCGTTAGCCGTGAAAACCAGCGTTAGAGGCCCCTAACGCTGGTTTCTTACGGACTCCAGTATTTAGAGTTCAGTTACCGACACTGAAAAATCACCCAACGCTCAAATTTCTACCGACACCTCAGACCCAGTAGTAAACATATACCGACAAAATAAACATTCACGAATCACAAAACAAATATTACACAAAGTACACTTACACTCATACAAACACTACACTATATTTA